>NC_057805.1:196572163-196620991 GCF_018294505.1 Triticum aestivum
GCTTTTTCTCCGGCGATCCCCACGCCACCGCCCCACCACCGCCGGCGACCACCCCCCACCCTTAACCCTAAGATAGATAGTGGGGTACCTCGCCGGTGAGCCCCCCTCCCCACTGTGGCTGGTTCTTCCTTAACTCCGGCGAGCCCCCCACCCCCTTAAAATCGACTGATCCAAAAGTCGATTCAGTCGACTGAAGTGTAGCTAAATCGGCGCAGCATCGCAAGCAAGAGCAAGAGCGAGAGCAGCAGCGCGAGCAAGAGCAAGAGCAGACCAGGCAGGGACCGAGAGCAAAAGGAGAGCAGCAGCGTGAGCGAGAGCTAAAGCAGCAGCAGCAGCTCCTACTGATGTGGACGTCGCCGCCGTTGGAGCGACACCGTGGAGGAGGTGGCCGGTGACGCCGCCGTGGATGGAGCCGCGCCGTGTCGGCTCGGGACCGAGCGCCGATAGTGCCGATAGCACCGTCAGATCGAATCAAGAAGAAAATGTGGCGATTAGTGTACAACCTCTTTGGTGGCGCCGATTAGACCGCAGCTTCATCAGAGGAAACGGTGATGATGATGCTCTTCGGATGGTGCAGGTGAAGACAGCGGTGTGGGAATGGAGGTGGCGCGAAAGACGAGGGGAACGTCGGGGCAGCTCCTTGGAGGTGGAGGACGGGGTGGCTGAACCGGCGGGACGACCAGATCGACAACGGATCCTCATCCGGTACGGTGGATGAGGGACGTCGAGGTGTTGCTGTGGACGACGTCGTCGGGGAAGAGGCTCCGGCTGGGTGGCGGACGAAGGAGGGTGTGGGGCTTCGCGGGTTTTCCCGGCCTCGGTGTACGAATGGGTGGGCGGATGGGATGGGAGTGGGGAACCATGGCTTAGGGACACGCTTGTCCAAAATGTGGGGTAAGTTACGAAAGTACCCCACTGATTTGAGGTGGTTCTTTTGGTTGAGGGGTATCACGGGCATTTCACGTGTCGAGATTTCACAGGAGGCGGGAGTTTTCGCGCGCGTTGTAATTTTGGAATAGCAAGGCGCTGGTTGAGATGGAGGGTGTTGTCGGAGCACAACGAGACAGATATATCTTAAATATTTCGGGCTAACAAGGCGCGGGTTGAAATTTCCGGACAAGCCTAACGTGTACTGTACCAAATCAATTCGCACTACAAATGTCATTCAAAACTTTGAATTCATGTTATGTTCAATTAAAATATTTCGCTACTTGTATTATGCACGCAACCTACTACTCAAATGAACGTTTTAGTGCATTCCAAACGTATATACTACCGCTTCAATATGAACGAAATTTGAATTCGATTCTCTATTTGAATAAGATCTACAATAATGATTGTTGTGAAGTCAAAGCATTTGAATTCATTTCTCTGTTTTAATAAGATCTACAATCATCATTATTGTCAAGTTAAACCATCGTTTGTGTATTATCTTCACAGCACACCACATGATTAGTCTCGATTTACATATGAACTATGTGTACTATATGAACTCAAACTCGATTTTTTGAATCCACTTTATGTTGATTTCAAATCATAGTACATTTCAAACTCTAGCTAGATCTTCATAATCTAAACCATGTCTCATATGTATAATGTGTTTATCACATTATGTATGGTGCCCCGCCCCCTACGCCTACAAGTATTTAGATGTGAGTTGCAAACACCACACATTACCACAAATTCAAATAAAATGTGAGAATGTTCGATATATAGTATTGTTTAGATTGTTCGATATTTAGTTGTAAGCTGCAAACGCCACACATTATCACAAATTCAAATAAAATGTGAGATTGTTCAATGTATAGTATGGTTTAGATTGTTCGACATTTAATTGTGGGTTGCAAACGCCATGCATTATCACATTATGGTATAACATGTGCAAAACCACAACACGCGTATCACCGCTATATTCATGCATGCATATGTTTAAAACACTATGATCTCCTATTCAAATATATGAATCCACTTTCATATCAAATTATGATCTTTGTTAGTCTCTTACACCCACACAATCATCTAACCTTTGTAGCTACCACTAACTTTCTCTCGTGCATGCACACGCCCTCCTCGCCCTCCCCCTCCCTCAGCATTCTATCCATCGCGCACAGTCATTTTTTTAGGTCGTTCTCCCACAGTCTCCACAACTTTTTTCCGACACACACCGATCGATAAACCTCTCCAGCGATGTCTGCCTACAACATACACACGCACCTTCAATCTCCTCCTTTATGTGTCCTTGCCTCGTGTCTCTCATACGGTCCCACACATGTGTAATCTCTCGCCCCTCTTTTCATCGATCTCACAACCGCACACTCCTCCCCCTATCTAGCTAGTAGCTGGACCTCTCGCACCACCTCCTAGCTCCATTCTCTCTGTCTATCCGTCTCGCCGAGCCTTATTTGCCTCTAGCAAATGGACGTACACCGACCGATCTCCCGCTATACATATAGCTAGCTAGGTCCTTATAACTCGTTTTTCCCCACGCGTCGATCGGTCTACCTCATTAGTTATGTCTCTCCCTTCCTCCGACAAACAACAATTGATCTACAGATCTAGTTAGGTTTGCTTACCAAACACATGGTTCCCCTTCATCATCCGTGGATGCGTCCCGACAGATCTATCACGCACAGGCACACACAGAAACACATCCCCACTCTTATTGATAATATTGCAGTACCACCCTCAGTTTGTCTAGTAGGCCTCTCCCACCTTCTTCGAGAAGCATGTCCATCACCCATCCAGCACTCTACCCCTCTCCCTCCCTCTCTCTCTCCTCTCTCTGTCCCATCCTATTTCTAGTCCTTCAGTTATGTATGGATGTCGACCGATCTCCCTCAAGACATAGCTGGGTCTCTCCTTCTCAACACATATCCGAGTCGTTCTACCTCTATAGTTAGGCCTCTGCCTACCCCTCCCCCCACCCCCTCACACACACACACACCGATACATCGAGCGCTCTAGTCATGTCTCCCTGCCACACACAAACTTGACCTGTGCCCTCTGACGTTCCGGTAGGTCAGTCGCCCTATATCTTTGACTTGCACACACACACAATTTCCATGGCTCTCTTCATCAATCTCGCACCCACCCACTTGATCCTCTCTTCGACTCTATCGATATCTATGACCCCTCCCTCTCTTCTCGTGGATCGCCCGACCCTCTATATATGATATGGATAGGCCTCCATTTCACAGACGACATTGCGTGCAAAATTTTGTTTGAGATGTCATCGACACATATTCCCACAAATGCATTCACGAAATCAACCCCCCCAAAACAAAAAACACTGATGAACACACAAGCCATTTGTCTAGGTTTGTATCTCTCACACACACCCACGTAGGTGGGGGACGTGCACGAAGAGAGGAGGTGCACGCACGGCGCACGTACTCCCGGCTCTTTCCCAACCACACCCGCGCGGGTACATGGTGGAGCTCATTTCTGTATGAAAAGGCAGCCCACGTGGTAATTTGACATGTGTACTGGTTGTCCACTTGATGGAGGGAGGATCGTCTACCACGGGTGAACAAACAAATTGCGACTTGACGCGTTATGTTAAAAAGAGGCAAACCATGTGGGGCCTACCTTAGAGGCAAGGCTCTATATACTGGAGTACTTTTGATGTGTCCCATCAACTCGTAGAACGAGGAGAAGCTTTCTTAGTACGCCGTCTCCCCCGCCCACGGGCGCGGTGGCTCGCAGGATGAGGTGAACCTTACTTACTAGTAGTAGTACTGTACGCCTTACGCCCGCTCCCTCGCCCACGCGCGCGGTGGCTCGCAGGACGAGGAGAAAATTTTACTACTCCCTCCGTTTACTCCTCGTCCCTACTACCTTGGTTACAGAGATTATCATATTGTTTGGAATATATATGTCCTTTAGTAGATTTCATTATGAACTACTAGTACATACTCCAAACACTGATGTATATAGACGTATTTTAGAGTGTAGATTCAATCATTATGCTCTATATGTACTCCATATTGAGGCCCTGTTTGGTTCATAAGTCCTAGGACTTTTTCTAGTCCCAACTAAAAAGTCATTACTCCTTAAAAAGTCCCTCCCCGTCTGTTTTCGGGGACTAAAAAGTCCCTAGTCCCTCCCTAGAGGTTATTGAATGACCATGTTACCCCCAGTATACAGAAAATAACAACCAAACAACACCATGGGGCAGCGGGGCAATGGGTGCAGGGAGGGGCATTGTTGGAAAAGTCCCAAAAAAGACTCTCCTCGAGAGTCTTCTTCATTAAGTCCCAAAAAGCAAGTTTTAGTCCCTAGTAGTCCCTCCTGTTTGGTTAAGAAGTCTCTAAGAGGTACTTTTTCTAGTCCCTACACTAAAAAGTCCCTGGAAACAAACACCCTCTGCATAAAGTTGAGACACTTATTTTGGAACGGAGGGAGTACATATTTGCTATTATCTTTTTGAGGAACCGATATTTGCTATGATGTGTCAATCATTGAGATGCAATAGCATGCATGTTAGTCTCCTTTGTATTTGATGAAATGTTGCAACGGGCAACCTTGGACGCAAGATATATGTAACAGAAGCTGGAAGCTTCATAGCATTGTACTATCTCGCTGATAAATTACAGTACGTACTATACTAGTACTTCCTCCGGTCCTAAATATAAGTCTTTGTAGAGATTTCACCATGAACCACATACGGATGTATATAGATGCATTTTAAGTGTAGATTCATTCATTTTGTTCCGTATGTAGTCCACCTAGTGGAATCTCTACAAAGACTTATATTTAGGAACGGAGGGAGTACTGTGTAAAGAGTTAGGTGTCGCACGGTGTCCAGAAAATATGGTGATAGTGTGATGTGGGCCATGTAATCACTGAGCCTGCGAGTTTTCACTGCTCTTGCACTCCTCCGCCGTAAGACTGGAGAATATTGTAATCTAGTAGTACCTCCTTTTGCAAAAGCGTGGGACATCCAGCAGTCCTACCACCTGAGTAATAATGACCAATGAGCCATCAAATCACATAGACCCAGCAGTAAGTTGGACGGATGAAGAAACCATCACTCTTGAATCCGCTTCTCCCTTCAACGCAGGCGCCAGTGAGAGGTCGCGTCCGCTCTGCCCGGGCATGAATGCGGCACCGATTCTTTGGAGCAGCACTGATCGTTTCGGGTAGGAAGCGCGCGCGGGTGATGGAGGGGCTTTGGGTGGGCCAGGCTGGTCAGGAGCGGGTGTGGCAGTTGTCTGCCTGTCCCTACCGAACGCCCGGAAACGAGAGAATGCACTGACTCTCACGGCTAAAATCGTACACTACACACCATCTCTTTGTAGGAGTAGGTCGATCTGTCGCTCTCTCTAACACACACATGTTGTTAAACACACACACACAGACACACGCACACACGCACACGCACACACAGGTTCATAGAATAGGAAAATCGTGCGAGTGCGAAGCCACAGGAAGTGAGATACAAATGGAGTACGTACAAGAAGAGAAGAGGTGACGAATATTCCATCAAACCTGGAGTGAGGAGTAGTACTCCCTCCGTCTAGGTGTTAAGTCATCTTACGGAAATCAGATATTCCCAAAATGTTTAGGCGTCGTCCATCAATTTCGCATCTCAATCCCCTCTTGGCCTCGTTGCTAGCGAGCGTTGTTACTTAGGGAGCGTTTGGATCCTTAGCGAGAACAACTTATAGCATAGCCGGTCAAGGTTAGGCGTTTGGAACTGTTAAAATATGTTAGCTTTTTAGGGCCAGCTAGCTTGGGTGGGCTAGAAAAACCTTGCTAGCTCAGGAGAGCCAGATCGGCTCGCTTCCGATGGCAAACTTCGCGTAGTAGTAACATAGACTAGTAACATATGCATGTTACTAGTCCAAGTTACTCTCCACTATGACCAGCCTAAGCAATGTAACCAAACGCTCCTTACTCTGCCTTGTTATCTCCCCTGGAAACCCAATGCATGGAGTGCAACTACGCGTTGATCAGTCAAGAAATCAAAGTCGGCTTGCATGCGAGTTAATACGTGGCCCTGCATGGTAGCTAAAACGGCATATCTTAGTTGTTTGGATTAATTGTTGCGTTTAGAGACAGAAATCAGGGCTTTGATTGGAGGAATGACCGGTCAAGTTTCTCCTTCTCCTCCAATCTGCTTGCACCTTGGTCCCGCTGCACCTTCTAACGTGACTTGTTACACCTAGATAGAGGGAGTCGTACAAAATACGGTGGCACACTGACTTAGGTCAAATACAAGTGCCCAAAATTGTGTGCATGTTATTATAAGGATTCACTTAAAATAGTACGTGAGGGAACACAGGGATCAATTGGACAGTGTTCCCGAGCAGTAGCGAGATGTGTGAGGTAAGATACACCGCTGGCGCTTTTAATTTTTCTTATTAATTTGTTTGTTTCAGCCTCTGACTGGTGGGGCCCAACATACTACGTGGAGAGAGGTAAGGTGACTAAGGCTGCATTATTTCTGCACCACTGTGGATAGTCTTATCACCAAAGCCACATGACACGATTATGATTTAAATCCCAATGACTCCCACACACAAAAAAACACGGCATGCTTGTCACACAAATGCATTATTTCTGCACCACTGTGGCTGGTTAGCCTGTTCGCTCATCAAATTTGAGGTCTCGGGTTCGATAACTACACTTGAGCATAATTCGTGCCAGGAGGATTCTTTGACTTGTCAAAATGGATGGATACGGAGCTATACGATCTCGTAGTGATCGTATAATCACCTCATCACGTATAAGCTGCAGCCTCGGCGCTTGTTTTCTAGGGTTTGCACTCTCTCCAGTATATATATACATGCTGGAGCCTCAGCGCTTGTAGTTGCTCTCTTCACACTCTCTCACCCTCTCCAGATCTAAACAAGACTTCGTTGGCCTCTCACTCTCCCCTCACGGCTGGTCTGCTTGTAGTTGCTTTCTTCACACTCTCTCACCCTCTCCAGGTCTAAACAAGACTTCGTTGGCCTCTGTCTCTCCCCTCACTACTGGTCAAAGAGCCGGCAGGATCCGTCTGCCGGGAAGGGAAGGAGGCTTAACGCTGTCGCTGTCGGCGAGGGAGGGAATCCACTACCGGCCCAGCTGTTCACTTTCACCCAGCGGCGGCGCGGGAGGGCCTCTGACCCCTTCTTCTTCGCCGCCGTACATAGTGTGGGTCGAATGGACTCCGGTCGCCCATCGAACCACACCCCAAGAACCTTAAGGTATAATTTACTTATTCCAGATGCATTGCTCTAGCTGTATGTGGGCTTTTTCCGCTTCTGCACTCGAATCTAGGTGTTGGATCAAACAGGAAAGTAGTGGGGAAAGTTGTATACCATGAATCTAGGACGTGGTTCAAAGAGGAAAGGTATGGGGGAAAGTAGTGGGAAAAGTTGTATAGCATGAATCTAGGACGTGGTTCAAAAATGAAAGGAAGGGGGAAAGTAGTGGGGAAAGTTGTATCGCATGAATCTAAGACGTGGTTCAAAGAGGACAGGAATGGGGGAAGTAGTGGGGAAAGTGGTATAGCATAAATCTAGGATGTGGTTCAAAGAGGAAAGGAAGTGGGGAAAGTACTAGTACAGACTAGCTATCCAGCACCTACTCGAAAAGGGAAAACAATGACAAACACAGTATGCACATCTGTAACGAACTGATCTTTTGTTTTGGGGGACAAGGCTGTAGAGTTTGAGCAGGACTAGATTTGTTGCGCTCACATAGGGAAAGGTGTCTAAAGATAACAAAACGGGGACCAACACAAATATGCTCCTTGGTTGTTTGTTCTTTGTTGCAACAGACAGTACATCACCCCAGTACATCGGTAGATGTACATGGTGCTGGTGCGTCCACTGTCCCATGCAACTCTTTAGCTATTGTTAATCTAAGGCCCTGTTTCATTAAAAACTACCTAGTCCCTACCTGCTTGGTTCCAGGGACTAAACATGGACTAGAGGTTATTAAATGACATGCTAAAAGACCATGTTACCCCTAGTAATGAACCAATAGAGACAAGGTGCGATGCGTGGCAGGGGCAACTGTTGGAAAAAGTCCCAAAAAGACTCTCCCTTGGGGTCTTCTTTCTTTAGTCCCAAATGCCCACTTTTAGTCCCTTAAAGTCCCTCCTTTTTGGTTTAGATGGGACTAACACAGAGTTTTTTTAGTCCCTCCACCAAAATGTCCCTGTAAACAGACACCCTCTAATAATGCCGCTGGAAAATTGATGCAATGCCACACTTAAAAGCAAATTACATGTTTAACGAATTTTATTGTTAATATAATCTCTCTATTAATATAAACCAATGGCACCGTTTGAGAAATGCTACTGTCTTGCTTTCTTTCCCATTTAGATAAGGTAGATGCTTCTTTTTGTTGGCTTCTGTGTCATCGACCATTATTGACCACTAGTTGTTTCCTTTGCACCTCTGTGTAAACAGGGTTATCTACTTCACCTCGTTGCCATTGTGACCTTTTGTTGCACTACACAAAACACTTCTATTTTAAGAGTGTTTTGTGCAGTTCAACCAAAATGTCACACCGACAACATTGCTTGATTGCTTGATCTTAGTGGAACTGCACAAGAGGAGATCTTACTTCCTATCCGTCTTGGCAAATTTGGTTCAGATATTCTTCTTGTGAGTTGTTTGAATTCCGCATCATGAGAGGTCAGTACTAGCCTTCTTTCACATGATTCTGCAGTGTGCTTTCATATGTTGTGCTACTTGTACAGTAATGTTGCTTGATTTTAGTGAACTGCACAAATAGAGACAAGACTTCCAATCTGTATGTGCACCGTAATATCCCATTGAGGTAAGATAAGGATATTTCACAACTGTTGGCCTGTATTTTTCCACGTTCGTCGGAAAATTAATGTCATTGTTTAGTGATATACTTGTGCAACCTAATTGACATGCCAAATCTTACATTGAAGACGAAGCTTGTCTGATATTGAACCAAGTGATGAAGGGGAAGAACAAGTGGAAGAAAACAAAAAATCAACTCCCGGTGCTGTAATGAAGCACTGGAACTGTGATGAGACGAGTAATGATATAGTTTTGCATCTTAATTTATTGCTATGGCTGGAACGAGCAATTGTTTTTCCACTGATTTGATGCCACTCTTAATGTAATACGTAATTATCTCTACTTTTGCAAACATGGATCTTCTTTGAAGATACCATATATTTTAGTGGAACTACATAAGAAGATGTTGGAAACATTAAACTAATCGAGGAGTATATAGTAAGAATGGCCACCACAGTAGATAGCAACAGATGGTTCCGGAGAAGTGCTTTATCTGTATGCTCTACACAATAAGCCTCCTGACAAAGGTTGGTACTCGCCCACTGATTTCATCCATATGATTGAGCTTTGTCATCTCTATTGGAGTTGTGCTACTGTTTAGATACTGTCATGAAAAAGTGTTATTGTCCTTGAGAAGTGCTTCATCTGTGCTGTTTTAAATATTTCCTTTCCTTTTTTTTGAGAAAACATGGATGCTTGCATTTAGTTGTCCTCTTGTCTTTACACAACAGGATCATCCTCCTCTGAAGAAGAATATGGAGTACGTGAAGTGACCAGTTCCGATTATGCCAGGATGAAGAAGCCCTGTCTATCTTCTCATCAGAAGGAGCAGTTGAAGGATGGTTACATTACTCCCCACAAGACCAATCTAACTTCAGCTCAGAAGGACTGACAAATCTCCATTTTCATGTTGTGATGCGCGAGTACAATGTTGTTCTAGGATTCTTTCCAGTGAGTTTCATTTTTCTAAAAGTGTGCTCTACATGGACCATGTAGGTGCCTGTTTAAACTATCAATTCATAGTACAATTTGCTTTATACTAATCACTTTTTTGTATTTGTGCAAACAGGGGTGCTCGTCTCGATTTCAATGGGAACTGCACAAAATGTTCAGGAATACATCGAATCATTCATTTCCACCACGAGAAAGGACGTGCCGATAAGTTCAAGGCGTTGCAACATATAAGGGCGAAATCGTACAACTACGCACGAATTTGGTTGATTTTGGTGGAACTGCACAAAAAGAACAGTTGGTTTATTTAGCATGAGTTGCCATATCAATGTCCGAACTGATGGTAAACCCTGCCCATTCCACAATCGTAGGCATTTGATATTTTGGAATGGGAAAACCTTGTCAAATTTTGCTCATTGATTTTAGCAAGAAGACATGCGTTTGATATTTTCGAATGGGACGCCCTTTGCTGTCAGCAACGTCGATCCATTTTTTCTTTATTCTTTAGTTGTGAAGTAAATATTGGCTCTGACATGTGAATCGCTGAGATGCATAATCATCAATTGTTTTGAATGTTCTCTATGAATTGCCAGGCCTGTGTGTTTGATTGCAATGTATAGGAACGCTAAAAAGCTGCTCAAACTCTTTGTACTCCTTCTGTTCCTTTTTACTTTGCACATTGTGAAAGTGCATACATTTTTCTATAAGATTGGTCAAAGTAGAGATACTTTGACTGCAGACAAAACTTGTATGCAGACTAGAAAGGACCGGAGGGAGTACATGTGAAACTGCTGCAAACGAGGTGATCACCCTAGGAATAATGCTAGTACGTATTGTTTTGCATGTTCATCCAGTGCCAGTGATACAAGAATTTGAACTAATCAAAATAAATTCATTCATACATGGTCGGATTTCATATAAACATGCCGGATTTCATTACATTTCATACATTCTTTAACTAAAAAGGGGTGTGCTGGAGGTATAATTAATGAACCGAAGCTACCCACCTGTGTTCGGCTGAGCTGAACATAAGCTTCAGTGACTTAACTGCAGGTGCAGTTGCATAAACATGTGACCCAGATGCCTGTTGGGCCCATGTGTCAGTCAGCGAACTGCACCAGCAATTAAGTAGAAGCAGCGTCCTTCTCCAACATAGCTCTCCGACTCCACGTCGCTGCCAAGAAGCTAACCGGCCGTCAGTGGTCAACCCGCCTAGCTTGGCTTCAACTGGAGGGTAGCAGCGGTGGCCTTACTTGGACCCGGGCGACGGCGACCTACCGTGTTCCTCTTCCTCGTTTTCTGTGTGGCGCGGCCTCGCTGGCAGCGGGGCAGGGCCTCGTCAGAGCCGGCGATGTCCTCTATCTCGTTGCCGGCGGCGGCGCCTCGGCGGAGCGGGGGAAATCCTCCCCCACGTTGCTAGCAGGGTGGGGCCTCGGTGGAGCCAGCGGTGTCCTGTACCTCGTTGTTGGCACCGCGGGGCCTTGGCGGAGCAGGGCCTCGTCGACGCCAGCGGAGCGGGGACTCGTCGGAGCCGGCATTGTCCTCTGCCTCGTCCTCGGTCTCGCCAAATAGCGCCTCGCCCGCTTCATCGCCCTCTTTTTGGGCGGAGCAGTATGAGTCGAGCAGCGCCTCCTGCTCCGCCCGCTCCGCGGTGATCTGCTCCTCTACCAGCAGGTGCTTCTGGAGGAGATGGTGGTTGTAGGCGGCGTCGGCCTGTGCCTCCCGGAACTACTCCTCACGCTTCTGCTGTCAGGACCCTGATTCCAAGTCACATCGATCTAGCCGGTAACACCTCATATCACTTTGCGGCCTCACGCACGGTATTCCCATGGGTGTCGCCTTACCATGGCCCGGGACCGTTTGCGTCTTTTGGCTCACGTATATGATAGTGTCGCTAGCATCCATATGATAGAGAACCCGGGCCGACATGACTAGTCGTGAACCCAAAGTGGCACTAACTTACGGGGACAGGCATACATGAATCAACATCGAGCATGTCGATCAGCAGCGTGTGAATCCGTGCTGTAGCACTGGGCTAACAGGACACCGGGAACCCGGGCTGTAGCAGGCTAGGCAGGACTCCGGATGGCACTGCGTGACATTTCCCCGAAGGGACAGACACATGAACGAAGTGAATCACATGCCGGCCAGTCAAAGTGTTCCGGAGCAGTAGTGCTGGGCTAGCAGGACTCCGGTGAACCGGGCTGTAGCGGACTACTATGGCTCATGGAAGCACAAGACTACATTTCCCCATAAGAGAGGCTACCAAGGATAAACAACTAGGTTGTCGGATCCCACACATACCAAGCATTTCAATCATACATACAATATGCTCGATATGTGCAAATACAACATAGCATCACAACAAGACTCTACGACTCAGAGTATTTATTCATTAGGCTCCGAGGAGCGAGATATCACAAACATGGGTCTCATGACCCAACATTCAGAGCATACAAGTCAAAGCACATGCGGAAGCTTAACATGTCTGAGTACAGACATCTACAAATGAAAAAGGCTGAGAAGCCTGACTATCTACCAGATCCTGCCAAGGGCACAAGATCGTAGCTAAGGTATCAAGCTAAACGTCGAAGTCCACACGGAACTACTAGCGAGACTGGCGTCTCTCTGCAAACATAAAATAAGCAAACGTAAGTACAAATGTACCCAGCAAGACATACATCAGAACTACCTACATATGCATCGGTATCAACAAAAGGGGTGGTGGAGTTTAACTATAGCAAGCCAGCTTTGACTCGGTGGCTATCCTAAACTATGACTGCAAGTAACTCTTTTGAGGTGGCGCACACGAGTCCACATATTCACCATATCAATACACCACTATGGATCCGCTCCCGTCTCCCTACGAGAACGCCATCCATAGCACTCACGCTTATCTTGCGCATTTTAGAGTATCCACTTTCACTTGTCTATGAACTCTTATAGGCAACCCAGAAGTCCTTTTCCGGGGACACGGCTATTCGAATAGATGATCTTAACCCTGCAGGGGTGTACTTCATCACACACGCTCTCGCCACTTACCACCATGTACACATCGTGTATCTCGGCAACCTTCAAGCGGAAGCCTGGCGAGGGAGTTGGCCACGACCTGACTAACCACACAAGTCTCTCGTCCAGGTTTATCGCCTATTCGGGTTCCATCCGCAAGGAGATCTGGCCGGGGTGTCGCTCACGGCCCCAAACGATGTGTGCAGGGTTCCCAAGCCCACCTCGACGGATGGATCTACGCTTGGTACACCGTGCCACAGTGCCTAGTCTGTCCCAAGCCCACCTGTACCGGGTACCACTTGGTAGACTACTAATACAACCTACAAACACCAGAAACTAGTTGCAACTCCTGGACAGAGATCGAGGCGGTTAATAAGCCGAGAGGGGTCGAGTTACCGGAACCCAATGTGTGGTAGTAACTGTTCATGGATCACAAACACAGAACTCAGTTCCTGAGGACGGCTTCAATGAGACAACCCACCATGTACTCCTACATGGCCTCTCACCGCTACCTTTACCAAATCGTGTTCACACACTTAGCTCTCACACAGTAGGACATGTTCACAACTTTCCAATTCATTCCCGATGAATCAGACCTGACACAACTCTAAGCAATAGCAGGCATGACAAACAAGCATGAATGAGTAGGCACATCAGGGCTCAAACAACTCCTACTCATGCTAGTGGGTTTCATCTATTTACTGTGACAATGACAGGTCATGCAGAGGAAAGGGGTTCAACTACCGCAGCAAGTAACAAATGAAACGTTGTTGTCCTAATGCAGTAAAAGAGAGCAGGAGCGAGAGAGTGGGATTGTATCGGAATGAACAAGGGGGTTTTGCTTGCCTGACACTTCTGAAGATGGCATTGGGTCTTCATCAGTGTCAACGATCACAGCGTCGGAACAACGTCTACCGAGGGGAACAAATACCGGCAACAGAGAAGGAGAACACAATCAACACAATCCACAATATGATGCATGATCATGACATGGCAATATGAATGTGTTTTGGGCTAATGCAAGCTAGAACAGATTGAGATGAGTCCATTTGAACCAAAGATTCTAATGCAAACCCATTTTATAGAGTCATATAAGTGCATTATCTTGTTTCATCTAAACAACATGGTTAGGTTGCTCTAACATGCATGAAACCAGTACAGATGGATAGATTGGACTTTTCTGATCATTTTTCATATATAAAACTTTTCATTCTGAGCTATAGATTATTTTCTATGATTTTTAGAAGTTTATAGGATTTTCTAGAATTTCCTATAGAAGAATAAATCCAGAAAAAGATTAACTACGTCAGCATGACATCGTGGTGACGTCAGCAGGTCAAAGGCGCCAGCCTAGGTCAAACCTGACAGCTGGGACCCACATGTCAATGTAACAACTGACTAACAGAGTTAGTTAGTTTTACGTTAGCACTAATCTAGGTTAATTAGCGCCTGGGCCCACATGTCAGTGAGTGTGGGTTCAATTAGTGGCGCCATTAACCGCTAATGACGCTGCCACGTCGGCACGACCGGAGTTAAGCCGCCGGCGAGGTCAGCGACGACGGAACGGCTCGGGTTTCGCCCTCCGGCGACCAAACGCCGCGCGGATAGGCTCTGTGGGTTCCTTGCACTCGTGCGCATCCGTAGGAGGCGACGGGAGGATGCTGGGTGGTCGGAGCTCGCCGGAGCGGAGCTTGCGGCAGCGGCCGGAGTTCGACAAGATGCGGGCGCGGGCTGCGGCTCGCTTCCGAGCAAACGGAGCGCACAGGCGGTAGCTACTGGCAGCAGGAGCTTGACCGGGTACTCAACCGCGACGTTGGCCCATCGCGGCGATGACGGCGACAAACGCGGCGGCCGGAACTCACGGGCACTTGCGGGCGGTGGCTATGGAGCGGGATAGAACACGAACAAGGAGGGAAAATGGGGAAGAGCTCACAGCGGTCCTAAAGATCAGCATGGGAGGCTCGGGGACGGCCAGGCTGCAGCGAATCGACGATGGGGAGGTCCGGTGACCGGCGGTGAACAAGAGCATTTCCATTTCTTGTTTTCTATTTTATGTAATTGTGTTTGGCTTTATTAAAAATGCCAGAGCATTTCCAAAAATCATGCAACTGACTGTGGCCACTGTTTGGAATATTTCCAACAGTAAACATTTCAGTTTGTGATTATTTGGGCATTTAATATATTTTATAGGATTTAAATGCCCAAATGAAAATACTATATGATTTAATTCAGTGACCCCCAATTGACCTAGAAAAATGTGCAATATTTTTGGCAGAGGTTCGAGACCAATCCAAAGATGATGAACATTTTGTGAAGGCATTTTGGGTTCATTGAAAATATTTTTATTTGAACCTAGTTGATTTGATCTGGTGCTAGGGTTTGAGCAATCCCCATTTCAACTTTCAAGTAAATTTAGACATGATGCAACAACCAAGCTAGTCCAAGTGCATAGCAAGGCTAGGGATGTGAGAACTCACCCCCACTAAACAAGAATCTCGTCCCGAGATTCAAGCGTAGGGTAAGAGGAAAATGGGACACAAAAGCTAACACAATCTTCTCGATCCAATACCCTCATCGAAGATGTTGACTCATTGCTTCAAATTGATCTTGTCGTCTTTGCTTTCGGGATCTTCATCCAACATGATGACGACAGAAAAAAAACTCTATAGGAATCGATCTTCTTAAAGATCGAACAACTCACGATCAACTCACGGAATGAGATGTTGAACATCTCTCGAGCCAAGACACGGAACATACATCCAGAGGGAAGAAGTGAAACAGAGAATGAAGATTCAAGTTGATAAGCACAATTCCACGCCGAATAAAACGGTGCATGGTTTCAAGATAACGAGGAGTTATCTTCCATCATTCCATAACGGGGCACCTTAGGAAAGGTGACTCGTAGAATTCTTCCCTTAAGTGGCAAAAATAATTACTTTTGACACAAAGATCATTGAAACTCTTTATACCAGCCTAAGGCAATCACAATCGATCGTTTGAAAGAATTCAAAAGAATGGCACACTCAATTTGGAAAGGAAACTATGGTTATAGAATCAACTCGGCAAATGGAAGGCACATTCCAGTTGATACCAAGGATATAACCTAGTGACTGAGCGTGCTTTCAAGAACTTGAGCATTTCCATATTCATCAAGGTTTTACCAACATCCGTGCCGAGGATCCTGGCAACACATCATACTACCATGATGAATAGTGATGGACAATGCAGATGAAAAGAAAGACAACGCTTTCTCAGATTTCACCTTAGCGAGGCCAAGGAAACGAGATCTGGATGATCGACAGAGAGACATTTAGCACTCCGCTTCTAATGTTCTCCTTGACGTTCTAGGTACCACGATCATGCTTAAAAGCATCAACATGGCCATCAAGTAAAGGTCTGACTTCGGGAGCACAAAGGATCCATAAGGAACAACTTCTACAATAAGTCACACGAAATCCTCATGGAGAAGATGGTCAAATAGCTCAATCAAGATGCTGCAATGATAGATCTTCCGGCTAGGTGTGTCGGCCAGAACATCAACCTTGTCGGGACCTACATCATAATCTTGGAAAAGTTCCAACCGTCATATCTGCCTGAGATTCGGATCTAGTTGGTAACAGGATATTCCAGACTCATCCAGTCTAGAAGAAAATGAAGGTTTGCAACACAATTCGACGAGATGACGTTGCGAGATTCTCGGGAAATGAGCTACGGTAGCAAGCTCCAAAACATGAGCTAGTTCTGCTACATACATGTGAGCACGCTGTCCCAGACAAGCATGACAATGTAGTAGTCTTATAATACAACACAACCGAGTTCTGGTAAGGAACCATCATCGAGGATATCGAATTCCTAACGTAAGTCTTGCTCTTAGGAAGGAACTTCTTCTCCTTGAACAAATCAGTCAGTGGCTTGGTGTGCTAGGGAATACATATGGAGTGGAGGTAATTAATCTACCAAACCAAAGAATACAATCGCACATGCATAACTGACTTGGGATGGTACCAGAGGAAACAAAAACAATCTTTCTCGAACTCAGGGCGGCAACTTGCACCAAATGCACATGAATTCGAGGAAGTCACTACTTATGTCTAAACATATTCTCATGAGCCGGCACGAAGAAAATGCTTACACAAGTTTCCAACACCAACTTAGATGTTCAACATGAATCATGGAGGAGACGAGATGCTGCTGATGGGCTCAATAGCAACTCATCGGAATTTCCATATCACTAGACTTCCACCATCATGTGAACAAGGTTATAGCATTGGTCAGACCCAAAGAATATAATGGTGTATGCTCGAGGAAACCACCACGAGTAAGACAACATTACGAATATCGTTGGCTCTGATTTGATTTGACAATAGCCCACGGTCAAATCAAAGATTGGATAGGACAATAGCGCCAACAATTGATCACGAGGATCAATCGATGAAGATATCATATTTCTTCAACATACACACACAACAGATATCCTTTGGAAAGAACTAAGTCAGGCAAGCTTTTATCTTCCAACTCTCCAAGTTGTTGTTTAGCTTAACCAACTAGCTCAAGGTATCCAACACAGATTCTTGGAGAAAGACTGGTTTATAGGAAAACCATTTGATCACGAACTCAACATATCGGTCAGGGGACGACCTGGTGATACTTCCATGAAGATATCTGGAAAATCACGAACCACCGATATGTCTCTAAGCTAGAGAACAATCTTGATTTTCAGGGCAAGACAATATGATCAACTGAGCAAGGGTTTGACAAAAATCCTAACTCATTGATTGAAGAGTGCACCAAAAATAAGGACTAGGTAGCACGATCAATCTTAGGATGATGATTCAATAACCAGCACGTTAAGAATGAGAGTATTGCCATTAACCACCAAGCAACGAGTTGCTCAGAGTATTGATTTCACACATCACGGTCCACTTGTCGGTATTCCGGTTGTGTCACAGGGGACCGAGGAATGAATAATGATGGCGAGAAGTATCACTGCGTCAAGAATTCATAAGAGGTGGTGCAATTCTCATGACACTCTTGACATAAAGATGGCAACGCTCCAAGGTAGAGCAGAGCAAAAGCTGGATTGGCATTTTGGTCTGCGGAATACAATTGCTTTTACCCAATCCTAGATATGGACGAGGTACTGGAGTTTGTTTCTCCTGGACTCCTATTCATTCCGGAATAGAATGGCTTGACAGACCTCAAGAATATGAGGTATCGATGAGCATGAATGCATGACATGCTCCTGACTATCAAATGATAGACGGAGATCAGGATACAACTAAAGAGAGGGAAAACTCAAAGGAACATATATCTTTCTGAGTTGTGGATGCATAGATTAGTATGTTGAGCAAAGTTCAACATTTCTTCCAGATAACCCATGCAGAAAGGTAGAATTGGCAGATTCACAATGTAGAATGGAGAACTCATCGAGAGCACTCTTGTTGTGATCTTTTGGTTTCAAAAGAACTTCTGCCATGATGGTTCATGGTATTAGAAGAATGAGATACCATGGACCTCGAGGACTATCGCAAAGGTTACTAATATCTTAAGGGAACTAGCAAATACTAACAACATGAAGTAGGGTGAATCTCGGGTTCAAAACCCCAGGAGTAGAATACCTACTACAAAGTAGCATCACGGGATGCTTTCGGGAATGATGGCCAGAATCATCACACTTGGGATACAAAGCATTGCTAGATTACTGTGTGGTCCTCTATGACACCTAGGGTCATAATAATAGCTCCAACATATATGACGAGGTAACGGAGTACCTCAACACACTGGTTAGTGTGATTAATCTGGCCCAAGGAACATCAGGAATGGGAGGAAAGAATTTGCAAATGCATCAGATTATTTAGAAACCTGGGATGACTCGGACAACATAACGACTGTAAATGCTCAAAAATATTTGAGACATCCTGCAAAATGGTGGCATAGCCACTTAACATCACAATAGCAAGGTTCCGAGACCAACTGCTAACACAGGAAAATACTAGGAACTGAACTGAGACTTGAATCCATCAATCCTAAGAGTCTACGGATTAGTAACACGTGATCCTGATAGAAGATGAGAAAGCCTAGTTCCTAATACCCGTAGAAGAGAAGAGGATGACTCAGATCAGAAGGCTATGAGGTAAAGGAGTAAAAAGAGCCTTACGTTCCCATCCACAATCAATTCCCTTATATAACTAAAGCATTTCTAGACTCAACTTCGACCAGTTTGGCTTGGTAATCCTACAGGTAGTCAGGCTCTGATACCAAAGCTGTCAGGACCCCGATTCCAAGTCACATCGATCTAGCCGGTAACACCTCATATCACTTTGCGGCCTCACGCACGGTATTCCCACGGGTCTTGCCTTACCATGGCCCGGGACCGTTTGCGTCTTTTGGCTCACGTATATGACAGTGTCGCTAGCATCCATATGACAGAGAACCCGGGCCGACATGACTAGTCGTGAACCCAAAGTGGCACTAACTTACGGGGACAGGCATACATGAATCAACACCGAGCATGTCGGTCAGCAGCGTGTGAATCCGGGCTGTAGCACTGGGCTAAGAGGACTCCGGGAACCCGGGCTGTAGCAGGCTAGGCAGGACTCGGGATGGCACCGCGTGACATTTCCCCGAAGGGACAGACACAGGAACGAAGTGAATCACATGCCGGCCAGTCAAGTGTTCCGGAGCAGTAGTGCTGGGCTAGCAGGACTCCGGTGAACCGGGCTGTAGCGGACTACTATGGCTCATGGAAGCACAAGACTACATTTCCCCATAAGAGAGGCTACCAAGGATAAACAACTAGGTTGTCGGATCCCACACATACCAAGCATTTCAATCATACACACAATATGCTCGATATGTGCAAATACAACATGGCATCACAACAAGACTCTACGACTCAGAGTATTTATTCATTAGGCTCCGAGGAGCGAGATATTACAAACATGGGTCTCATGACCCAACATTCAGAGCAAACCAGTCAAAGCACATGCGGAAGCTTAACATGTCTGAGTACAGACATCTACAAATGAAAAAGGCTGAGAAGCCTGACTATCTACCAGATCCTGCCGAGGGCACAAGATCGTAGCTGAGGTATCAAGCTAAACGTCGAAGTCCACACGGAACTACTGAAGGAAATATGCCCCAGAGGCAATAATAAAGTATTATATATTTCCTTATATCATGATAAATGTTTATTATTCATGCTAGAATTGTATTAACCGGAAACATAATACATGCGTGAATACATAGAAAAACAGAGTGTAACTAGTATGCCTCTACTTGACTAGCTCGTTAATCAAAGATGGTTATGTTTCCTAGCCATAGACATGAGTTGTCATTTGATTAACGGGATCACCTCATTAGGAAAATGACGTGATTGACATGACCCATTACGTTAGCTTAGCACCCGATCGTTTAGTATGTTGCTATTGCTTTCTTCATGACTTATACATGTTCCTATGACTATGAGATTATGCAACTCCCGTTTACCGGGGGAACACTTTGTGTGCTACCAAACGTCACAACGTAACTGGGTGATCATAAAGGTGCTCTACAGGTGTCTCCAAAGGTACTTGTTGGGTTGGCGTATTTCGAGATTAGGATTTGTCACTCCGATTGTCGGAGAGGTATTTCCGGGCCCACTCGGTAATGCACATCACTATAAGCCTTGCAAGCATTGTGACTAATGAGTTAGTTGCAGGATGATGTATTACGGAATGAGTAAAGAGACTTGCCGGTAACGAGATTGAACTAGGTATCGAGATACCGATGATCGAATCTCGGGCAAGTAACATACCGATGACAAAGGGAACAACGTATGTTGTTATGCGGTCTGACCGATAAAGATCTTCGTAGAATATGTGGGAGCCAATATGGGCATCCAGGTCCCGCTATTGGTTATTGACCGGAGAGGTGTCTCGGTCATGTCTACATAGTTCTCGAACCCAAAGGGTCCGCACGCTTAAAGTTACGATGACAGTTATATTATGAGTTTATATGTTTTGATGTACCGAAGGTTGTTCGGAGTCCCGGATGTGATTACGGACATGATGAGGAGTCTCAAAATGGTCGAGACATAAAGATTGATATATTGGACGACTATATTAGGACACCGGAAGTGTTCCGGAGAAGTTTCGGATTAAACCGGAGTGCCGGAGGGTTACCGGAACCCCCCGGGGAAGTATTGGGCCTGAGTGGGCCTTGAGGGGAGAGAGAGGGCAGCAGCCAGGAGGTGGTGCGCCCCCTCCCAGGAGGAGTCCTAGTTGGACTAGGAGAGAGGGGGCGCAGCCCCCTTTCCCTCTCCCTCTCCCTCTCTTTCCTTCCCCCCTTCTTTTCCTTGTAGGACTAGGAAAGGGAGTCCTACTCCTACTAGGAGGAGGACTCCCCCCTCTCTTTGGCGCGCCAAGGGCAGCCGGCCTCCCCCTTGCTCCTTTATATACGGGGCAGGGGGGCACCTCTAGACACACTTGATATACGATATTTTAGCTGTGTGCAGTGCCCCCCTCCACCATATTACACCTCGATAATACCGTCGCGGAGCTTAGGCGAAGCCCTGCGTCGGTGGAACATCATCATCGTCACCACGCCGTCGTGCTGACGAAACTCTCCCAGAACACTCGTCTGGATCGGAGTTCGAGGGACGTCATCGAGCTGAACGTGTGTAGAACTTGGAGGTGCCGTACGTTCGGTACTTGATCGGTCGGATCGTGAAGACGTACGACTACATCAACCGCGTTGTGATAACGCTTCCGCTGTCGGTCTACGAGGGTACGTGGACAACACTCTCCCCTCTCATTGCTATGCATCACCATGATCTTGCGTGTGCGTAGGAATTTTTTTGAAATTACTACGTTACCCAATAGTGGTATCAGAGCCTGGTTTTAGGCGTTGATGCTATGCACGAGTAGAACACAAGTGAGTTGTGGGCGATATAATTCATACTGCTTACCAGCATGTCATACTTTGGTTCAGCGGTATTGTGAGATGAAGCGGCCCGGACAGACATTACGCGTACGCTTACGCGAGACTGGTTTCACCGTTCGGAGCACTCGTTGCTTAAAGGTGACTGGCGGGTGTCTGTCTCTCTCACTTTAGTTGAACCGAGTGTGGCTATGCCCGGTCCTTGCGAAGGTTAAAACAGCACCAACTTGACAATCTATCGTTGTGGTTTTGATGCGTAGGTAAGAACGGTTCTTGCTAAGCCCGTAGCAGCCACGTAAAACTTGCAACAACAAAGTAGAGGACGTCTAACTTGTTTTTGCAGGGCATGTTGTGATGTGATATGGTCAAGACATGATGTGATATAATTTGTTGTATGAGATGATCATGTTTTGTAACCGAGTTATCGGCAACTGGCAGGAGCCATATGGTTGTCGCTTTATTGTATGAGATGCAATCACCATGTAATAGTTTTACTTTATCACTAAGTAGTAGCGATAGTCGTAAAAGAAATTAGTTGGCGAGACGACAACGATACTACGATGGAGATCAAGGTGTCGCGCCGGTGACGATGGTGATCATGACGGTGCTTCGTAGATGGAGATCACAAGCACGGTGCTTCGGAGATGGAGATCACAAGCACAAGATGATGATGGCCATATCATATCACTTATATTAATTGCATGTGATGTTAATCCTTTATGCATCTTATCTTGCTTTGATTGACGGTAGCATTATAAGATGATCTCTCACTAAAATTTCAAGATAAAAGTGTTCTCCCTGAGTATGCACCGTTGCGAAAGTTCTTCGTGCTGAGACACCACATGTTAATCAGGTGTGATAGGCTCTACGTTCAAATACAACGGGTGCAAAACAGTTGCACACGCGAAATACTCAGGTTAAACTTGACGAGCCTAGCATATACAGATATGGTCTCGGAACACAGAGACCGAAAGGTCGAGCGTGAATCATATAGTAGATATGATCAACATAGTGATGTTCACCATTGAAACTACTCCATCTCACGTGTTAATCGGACATGGTTTAGTTGCTTTGGATCACGTAATCACTTAGATGATTAGAGGGATATCTATCTAAGTGGGAGTTCTTAAGTAATATGATTAATTGAACTTAAATTTATCATGAACTTAGTACCTGATAGTATCTTGCTTGTCTATGTTAATTGTAGATAAATGGCCCGTGCTGTTGTTCCTTGAGAAAGCTAAGTTGAAAGATGATGGTAGCAATTACACGGACTGGGTCCGTAACTTGAGGATTATCCTCATTGCTGCACAGAAGAATTACGTCCTAGAAGCACCGCTAGGTGCGAGGCCTCCTGCAAGAGCGACGCCAGAAGTTTTGAACGTCTGGCAGAGCAAAGCTGATGACTGCTCAATAGTTCAGTGTGCCATGCTTTACGGCTTAGAACCGGGTCTTCAACGACGTTTTGAACGTCATGGAGCATATGAGATGTTCCAGGAGTTGAAGTTAATATTTCAAGCAAATGCCCGGATTGAGAGATATGAAGTCTCCAATAAGTTCTATAGCTGCAAGATGGAAGAGAATAGTTCTGTCAGTGAGCATATACTCAGAATGTCTGGGTATAATAATCACTTGATTCAACTGGGAGTTCAACTTCCGGATGATTGCGTCATTGACAGAATTCTTCAATCACTGCCACCAAGCTACAAGAGCTTCGTGATGAACTATAACAAGCAAGGGATGGATAAGACAATTCCCGAGCTCTTCGCAATGCTAAAGGCAGCGGAGGTAGAAATCAAAAAGGAGCATCAAGTGTTGTTGGTAAGTAAAACCACTAGTTTCAAGAAAAAGGGCAAAGGGAAGAAGAAAGGGAACTTCAAGAAGAACAGCAAGCAAGTTGCTGTTCAGGAGAAGAAATCCAAGACTAGACCTAAGCCCGAAACTGAGTGCTTCTACTGTAAGCAGACTGGTCACTGGAAGCGGAACTGCCCCAAGTATTTGGCGGATAAGAAGGATGGCAAGGTTAACAAAGGTATATGTGATATACATGTTATTGATGTGTACCTTACTAATACTCGCAGTAGCACCTGGGTATTTGATACTGGTTCTGTTGCTAATATTTGCAACTCGAAACAGGGGCTACGGATTAAGCGAAGATTGGCTAAGGACGAGGTGACGATGCGTGTGGGAAATGGTTCCAAAGTCGATGTGATCGCCGTCGGCACGCTACCTCTACATCTACCTTCGGGATTTGATTTAGACCTAAATAATAATTATTTGGTGCCAACGTTGAGCATGAACATTATATCTGGATCTTGTTTAATGCAAGACGGTTATTCATTTAAATCAGAGAATAATGGTTGTTCTATTTATATGAATAATATCTTTTATGGTCATGCACCCTTGAAGAGTGGTCTATTTTTAATGAATCTCGATAGTAGTGATACACATATTCATAATGTCGAAGCCAAAAGATGCAGAGTTAATAATGACAGTGCAACTTATTTGTGGCACTGCCGTTTGGGTCATATCGGTGTAAAGCGCATGAAGAAACTCCATACTGATGGAATTTTGGAATCACTTGATTTTGAATCACTTGGTACTTGCGAACCGTGCCTCATGGGCAAGATGACCAAAACACCGTTCTCCGGAACTATGGAGAGAGCAACAGATTTGTTGGAAATCATACATACAGATGTATGTGGTCCGATGAATATTGAGGCTCGTGGCGGATATCGTTATTTTCTCACCTTCACAGATGATTTGAGCAGATATGGGTATATCTACTTAATGAAAGATAAGTCTGAAACATTTGAAAAGTTCAAAGAATTTCAGAGTGAAGTTGAAAATCATCGTAACAAGAAAATAAAATTCCTATGATCTGATCGTGGAGGAGAATATTTGAGTTTCGAGTTTGGTCTACATTTGAAACAATGCGGAATAGTTTCGCAACTCATGCCACCCGGAACACCACAGCGTAATGGTGTGTCCGAACGTCGTAATCATACTTTATTAGATATTGTGCGATCTATGATGTCTCTTACTGATTTACCGCTATCGTTTTGGGGTTATGCTTTAGAGACGGCTGCATTCACTCTAAATAGGACACCATCGAAATCCGTTGAGACGACGCCTTATGAACTATGGTTTGGCAAGAAACCAAAGTTGTCGTATCTTAAAGTTTGGGGTCGCGATGCTTATGTGAAGAAACTTCAACCTGGTAAGCTCGAACCTAAATCGGAGAAATGTGTCTTCATAGGATACCCAAAAGAGACTGCTGGGTATACCTTCTATCACAGATCCGAAGGCAAGATATTCGTTGCTAGGAATGGATCCTTTCTAGAGAAGGAGTTTCTCTCGAAAGATGTGAGTGGGAGGAAAGTAGAACTTGATGAGGTAACTGTACCTGCTCCCTTATTGGAAAGTAGATCATCGCAGAAATCAGTTTCTGCGACACCTACACCAAGTAGTGAGGAAGTTAATGATAATGATCATGAAACTTCAGATCAAGTTATTACTGAACCTCGTAGGTTAACTAGATCACGATCCGCACCAGAGTGGTACGGTAATCCTGTTCTCGAGGTCATGTTACTAGACCATGACGAACCTACGAATTATGAAGAAGCGATGGTGAGCCCAGATTCCGCAAAATGGCTTGAAGCCATGAAATCTGAGATGGGATCCATGTATGAGAACAAAGTATGGACTTTGGTTGACTTGCCCGATGGTCGGCAAGCCATTGAAAATAAATGGATCTTCAAGAAGAAGACTGACGCTGATGGTAATGATACTGTCTATAAAGCTCGACTTGTTGCGAAAGGTTTTCGACAAGTTCAAGGGATTGACCACGATGAGACCTTCTCACCCGTAGCGATGCTTAAGTCTGTCCGAATCATGTTAGCAATTGCCGCTTTTTATGATTATGAAATTTGGCAAATGGATGTCAAAACTGCATTCCTGAATGGATTTCTGGAAGAAGAGTTGTATATGATGCAACCGGAAGGTTTTGTCGATCCAAAGGGAGCTAACAAAGTGTGCAAGCTCCAGCGATCCATTTATGGACTGGTGCAAGCCTCTCGGAGTTGGAATAAACGCTTTGATAGTGTGATCAAAGCATTTGGTTTTATACAGACTTTTCGAGAAGCATGTATTTACAAGAAAGTGAGTGGGAGCTCGATAGCATTTCTGATATTATACGTGGATGACATATTACTGATTGGAAATGATATAGAATTTCTGGATAGCATAAAGGGATACTTGAATAAGAGTTTTTCAATGAAAGACCTCAGTGAAGCTGCATATATATTAGGCATTAAGATCTATAGAGATAGATCAAGACATTTAATTGGACTTTCACAAAGCACATACCTTGACAAAGTTTTGAAGAAGTTCAAAATGGATCAAGCAAAGAAAGGGTTCTTGCCTGTACTACAAGGTGTGAGATTGAGTAAGACTCAATGCCCGACCACTGCTGAAGATAGAGAGAAGATGAAAGATGTTCCCTATGCTTCAGCCATAGGCTCTATCATGTATGCAATGCTGTGTACCAGACCTGATGTGTCCCTTGCTATAAGTTTAGCAGGGAGGTACCAAAGTAATCCAGGAGTGGATCACTGGACAGTGGTCAAGAACATCCTGAAATACCTGAAAAGGACTAAGGATATGTTTCTCGTTTATGGAGGTGACAAAGAGCTCATCGTAAGGGGTTACGTTGATGCAAGCTTTGACACTAAGCCGAACGATTCGAATCGCAAACCGGATACGTATTTACATTGAACGGTGGAATTGTCAGTTGGTGCAGTTCTAAGCAAAGTGTCGTGGCGGGATCTACGTGTGAAGCGGAATACATAGCTGCTTCGGAAGCAGCAAATGAAGGAGTCTGGATGAAGGAGTTCATATCCGATCTAGGTGTTATACCTAGTACATCGGGACCAATGAAAATCTTTTGTGACAATACTGGTGCAATTGCCTTAGCAAAGGAATCCAGATTTCACAAGAGAACCAAGCACATCAGAAGACGCTTCAATTCCATCCGGGATTTAGTCCAGGAGGGAGACATAGAAATTTGCAAGATACATACGGATCTGAATGTTGCAGACCCGTTGACTAAGCCTCTTCCACGAGCAAAACATGATCAGCACCAAGACTCCATGGGTGTAAGAATCATTACGATGTAATCTAGATTATTGACTCTAGTGCAAGTGGGAGACTGAAGGAAATATGCCCTAGAGGCAATAATAAAGTATTATATATTTCCTTATATCATGATAAATGTTTATTATTCATGCTAGAATTGTGTTAACCGGAAACATAATAGATGTGTGAATACATAGACAAACAGAGTGTCAGTAGTATGCCTCTACTTGACTAGCTCGTTAATCAAAGATGGTTATGTTTCCTAGCCATAGACATGAGTTGTCATTTGATTAACGGGATCACCTCATTAGGAGAATGACGTGATTGACATGACCCATTACGTTAGCTTAGCACCCGATCGTTTAGTATGTTGCTATTGCTTTCTTCATGACTTATACATGTTCCTATGACTATGAGATTATGCAACTCCCGTTTACCGGAGGAACACTTTGTGTGCTACCAAACGTCACAACGTAACTGGGTGATCATAAAGGTGCTCTACAGGTGTCTCCAAAGGTACTTGTTGGGTTGGCGTATTTCGAGATTAGGATTTTTCACTCCGATTGTCGGAGAGGTATCTCTGGGCCCACTCGGTAATGCACATCACTATAAGCCTTGCAAGCATTGTGACTAATGAGTTAGTTGCGGGATGATGTATTCCGGAACGAGTAAAGAGACTTGCCGGTAACGAGATTGAACTAGGTATCGAGATACCGACGATCGAATCTCGGGCAAGTAACATACCGATGACAAAGGGAACAACATATGTTGTTATGCGGTCTGACCGATAAAGATCTTCATAGAATATGTGGGAGCCAATATGGGCATCCAGGTCCCGCTATTGGTTATTGACCGGAGAGGTGTATCAGTCATGTCTACATAGTTCTCGAAACCAAAGGGTCCGCACGCTTAAAGTTACGATGATAGTTATATTATGAGTTTATATGTTTTGATGTACCGAAGGTTGTTCGGAGTCCCGGATGTGATCATGGACATGACGAGGAGTCTCGAAATGGTCGAGACATAAAGATTGATATATTGGACGACTATATTCGGACACCGGAAGTGTTCCGGAGAAGTTTCGGATTAAACCGGAGTGCTGGAGGGTTACCGGAACCCCCCGGGGAAGTATTGGGCCTTAGTGGGCATTGAGGGGAGAGAGAGGGAAGCAGCCAGGAGGTGGTGCGCCCCCTCCTAGGAGGACTCCTAGTTGGACTAGGAGAGGGGGGCACAGCCCCCTTTCCCTCTCCCTCTCTTTCCTTCCCCCTTCTTTTCCTAGTAGGACTAGGAAAGGGGAGTCCTACTCCTACTAGGAGGAGGACTCCCCCCTCTCTTTGGCGCGCCAAGGGCAGCCGGCCTCCCCCTTGCTCCTTTATATACGGGGGCAGGGGGCCACCTCTAGACACACTTGATATACGATATTTTAGCCTTGTGCGGTGCCCCCCTCCACCATATTACACCTCGATAATACCGTCGCGGAGCTTAGGCGAAGCCCTGCGTCGGTGGAACATCATCATCGTCACCATGCCGTCGTGCTGACGAAACTCTCCCTCAACACTCGGCTGGATCGGAGTTCGAGGGACGTCATCGAGCTGAACGTGCGTAGAACTTGGAGGTGCCGTACGTTCGGTACTTGATCGGTCGGATCATGAAGACGTACGACTACATCAACAGCGTTGTGATAACGCTTCCGCTGTCGGTCTACGAGGGTACGTGGACAACACTCTGCCCTCTCGTTGCTATGCATCACCATGATCTTGCGTGTGCTTCGGAATTTTTTTGAAATTACTACGTTACCCAACAACTACTAGCGAGACTAACGTCTCTCTGCAAACATAGAGTAAGCAAACGTGAGTACAAATGTACCCAGCAAGACTTACATCTGAACTACCTACATATGCATCGGTATCAACAAAAGGGGTGGTGGAGTTTAACTGCAGCAAGCCAGCTTTGACTCGGTGGCTATCCTAAACTATGACTGCAAGTAACTCTTTTGAGGTGGCGCACACGAGTCCACATATTCACCATATCAATACACCACTACGGATCCGCTCCCGTCTCCCTACGAGAACGCCATCCATAGCACTCACGCTTATCTTGCACATTTTAGATCCACTTTCACTTGTCTATGAACTGTTATAGGCAACCCAGAAGTCCTTTTCCGCGGACACGGCTCTTCGAATAGATGATCTTAACCCTGCAGGGGTGTACTTCATCACACATGCTCTCGCCACTTACCACCATGTACACGTCGTGTATCTCGGCAACCTTCAAGCGGAAGCCTGGCGAGGGAGTCGGCCACGACCTGACTAACCACACAAGTCTCTCGTCCAGGTTTATCGCCTATTCGGGTTCCATCCGCAAGGAGATCCGGCCGGGGTGTCGCTCACGGCCCCAAACGATGTGTGCAGGGTTCCCAAGCCCACCTCGACGGATGGATCTACGCTTGGTACACCGTGCCACGGTGCCTATTCTGTCCCAAGCCCACCTGTACCGGGTACCACTTGGTAGACTACTAACACAACCTACAAACACCAGAAACTAGTTGCAACTCCTGGACAGAGATCGAGGCGGTTAATAAGCCGAGAGGGGTCGAGTTACCGGAACCCAATGTGTGGTAGTAACTGTTCATGGATCACAAACACAGAACTCAGTTCCTGAGGACGGCTTCAATGAGACAACCCACCATGTACTCCTACATGGCCTCTCACCGCTACCTTTACCAAATCGTGTTCACACACTTAGCTCTCACACAGTAGGACATGTTCACAACTTTCCAATTCATTCCCGATGAATCAGACCTGACACAACTCTAAGCAATAGCAGGCATGACAAACAAGCATGAATGAGTAGGCACATCAGGGCTCAAACAACTCCTACTCATGCTAGTGGGTTTCATCTATTTACTGTGACAATGACAGGTCATGCAGAGGAAAGGGGTTCAACTACCGCAGCAAGTAACAAATGAAACGTTGTTGTCCTAATGCAGTAAAAGAGAGCAGGAGCGAGAGAGTGGGATTGTATCGGAATGAACAAGGGGGTTTTGCTTGCCTGACACTTCTGAAGATGGCATTGGGTCTTCATCAGTGTCAACGATCACAGCGTCGGAACAACGTCTACCGAGGGGAACAAATACCGGCAACAGAGAAGGAGAACACAATCAACACAATCCACAATATGATGCATGATCATGACATGGCAATATGAATGTGTTTTGGGCTAATGCAAGCTAGAACAGATTGAGATGAGTCCATTTGAACCAAAGATTCTAATGCAAACCCATTTTATAGAGTCATATAAGTGCATTATCTTGTTTCATCTAAACAACATGGTTAGGTTGCTCTAACATGCATGAAACCAGTACAGATGGATAGCTTGGATTTTTCTGATCATTTTTCATATATAAATCTTTTCATTCTGAGCTATAGATTATTTTCTATGATTTTTAGAAGCTTATAGGATTTTCTGGAATTTCCTATATAAGAATAAATCCAGAAAAAGATTAACTGCGTCAGCATGACATCGTGGTGACGTCAGCAGGTCAAAGGCGCCAGCCTAGGTCAAACCTGACAGCTGGGACCCACATGTCAATGTAACAACTGACTAACAGAGTTAGTTAGTTTTACGTTAGCACTAATCTAGGTTAATTAGCGCCTGGGCCCACATGTCAGTGAGTGTGGGTTCAATTAGTGGCGCCATTAACCGCTAATGACGCTGCCACGTCGGCTCGATCGGAGTTAAGCCGCCGGCGAGGTCAGCGACGACGGAACGGCTCGGGTTTCGCCCTCCGGCGACCAAACGCCACGAGGATAGGCTCTGTGGGTTCCTGGCACTCGTGCGCATCCGTAGGAGGCGACGGGAGGATGCGGGGTGGTCGGAGCTCGCCGGAGCGGAGCTTGCGGCGGCGGCCGGAGTTCGACTAGATGCAGGCGCGGGCTGCGGCTCACTTCCGAGCAAACGGAGCGCACAGGCGGTAGCTACTGGCAGCAGGAGCTTGACCGGGTACTCAGCCGTGACGTTGGCCCATCGCGGCGACGACGGCGACAAACGCGGCGGCCGGAGCTCACGGGCACTTGCGGGCGGCGGCTATGGAGCGGGATAGAACACGAACGAGGAGGGAAAATGGGGAAGAGCTCACGGCAGTCCTGAAGATCAGCACGGGAGGCTCGGGGACGGCCAGGCTGCAGCGAATCGACGACGGGGAGGTCCGGCGACCGGCGGTGAAGATGGCGACTGCGTTGCTTCAGCGCCTCCGTGATCGTGAGATTCGTCGGAGAGGAGCCGCTCGAGGTAGCAGAGGTGATCGACGACTCAGGGGGGGCGAGGCATGCGCGGTGGCTACAGATACGGCTGACGGTGGCGAGAGGCGCTCTCGGGCTGCGAGAGAGAGAGCGGCAAGGGAGAGAGGAGCCGACAGGGAGGGAGTGAGAGGGGGTCAGGGGTGTGTGCGTGGCGTGCTCAGGGCGTCGGGGGAGTGTAGCAGGCAGGGTGGAGGTGGCCTGCGCGTGCTCGGCGGCGGTGCGCTGTCCCCCTCCTCTGCCTACTGGCAAAGGTAGGTGGTGACTGGCATGGGCCAGGTGGGCCGGCCCAGTCCAGGTAAGTGGCCTGAGGCCTATATCTCTCTCTCTTTTCCATTTCCTGTTTTCTATTTTCTGTAATTGTGTTTGGCTTTATTAAAAATGCCAGAGCATTTCCAAAAATCATGCAACTGACTGTGGCCACTGTTTGGAATATTTCCAACAGTAAAAATTTCAGTTTGTGATTATTTGGGCATTTAATATATTTATAGGATTTAAATGCCCAAATGCAAATACTATATGATTTAATTCAGTGACCCGCAATTGACCTAGAAAAATGTGCAATATTTTTGGCAGAGGTTCGAGACCAATCCGAAGATGATGAACATTTTGTGAAGGCATTTTGGGTTCACTGAAAATATTTTTATTTGAACCTAGTTGATTTGATCTGGTGCTAGGGTTTGAGCAATCCCCATTTCAACTTTCAAGTAAATTTAGACATGATGAAACAACCAAGCTAGTCCAAGTGCATAGCAAGGCTAGGGATGTGACATCTGCCTCACCGTGTCCATATATTGGGCACGAGCCTCGCCGATGGTCATGGTGCAATGCACCGGCGAGGATGGCGCGGAGGAGGGGTTGGCGCCAGATCGTCGACTACCATGTTCTCCATTGGGAGGTCATCGTCCTCCGGCTGCCTGCCGGCCAGCCAGTCGGCAGCAATGGCTGCCATCTCCTTGTGGTCCGTCGCCGCCCGTCCCGAAGAGCGGTGGAGCGCGAGGAAGCCATTGTGGGCAGTAGTGGTGTGGATAGGAGAAAGGGAACGGATGCGGATGACTGCGGCTATGGCCGGCACAGCAGTTTATATAGCAATGGTGGGCAGCGGAGGGACGGACGTGTGGCGCCGGAGTAGCTGCCTCGGCAACCACATATCATTAATGTGGGCGGCAGAAGGACGGACGGATGTGTAACACCCACGATGCGGCTATATCTCCCACGTGTCGAGGCACGACTTAGAGGCATAACCGCATTGTGGTTTTGTTGCAAGAAGGGTCATCTTCACACAATCCCATATAATGAACAAGAATGGGATAACGAGAGTTGGCTTACAATCGCCACTTCACACAATACATAAATTAATTCATACATCATCCAAAATCCACACATAGACTGACTACGGTCAAATCCAAACGAAAATAAGATAACCCCAAATGCTAGATCCCCGATCGTCCCAACTGGGCTCCACTACTGATCATCAGGAAAAGAAACATAGTAACGACCACGTTCCTCGTTGAACTCCCACTTGAGCTCGGTTGCGTCATCTGCACTTGTATCGTCGGCACCTGCAACTGTTTTGGTAGAATCTGTGAGTCACGAGGACTCAGCAATCTCACACCCGCGAGATCAAGACTATTTAAGCTTGTAGGAAAGGACGGTGTAATGAGGTGGAGCTGCAGCAGGCACTAAGCATATATGGTGGCTAACATACGCAAATGAGAGCGAGAAGAGAAGCAACGCAACGGTCGCGAAGCTAGAAATGATCAAGAAGTGATCCTGAAACTACTTACGTTCATGCATAACTCAAACCGTGTTCACTTCCCGGACTCCGCCGAAAAGAGACCATCACGGCTACACACACGGTTGATGTATTTTAATTAAGTCAAGTGTCAAGTTCTCTACAACCGGACATTAAAAAATTCCGATCTGCCACATAACCGCGGGCACGGCTTTCGAAAGATAATACCCTGCAGGGGTGTCCCAACTTAGCCCATCATAAGCTCTCATGGTCAACGAAGGATAAACCTTCTCCCGGGAAGACCCGATCAGTCTCGGAATCCCGGTTTATAGGACAGTTCGACAATGGTAAAACAAGACTAGCAAAGCCGCCCGAATGTGCCGACAAATCCCGATAGGAGCTGCACATATCTCATTCTCAGGGAACACCGGATTGTCCAAGCTTCGGATAGGCGAGCCCAGAGTTGCCCCTGGTGGCCACCGGCGACTGACAGGTTGGACCAATACTCAGAGGAGCACTGGCCCGGGGGTATAAAATAAAGATGACCCTCGGGCTCGCGAAAACCCGAGTGTTGAGGATATAACCATTAGAGTCACCCGCCCAGGAGGGGCCGGGTTACGTCATAATGATCATCACGTGAAGCCCAGTACCAAGATTGAGGACGGCGGGTCAGGAATGGGCTTAAGACCCGGAGATGGCTTAAGGCCCGTAGTGATTAACCGCCGTTATGGTGAAACTTGTAGTGTAAGGCAAGAATAGTTAAGAGTCCGAGCCGGACACTGTTATAAGCCGGCCGGGACTCTGAGAGCCGCTGGGCGTCAACCTCTCTATATAAAGGGACGACCCGGTGGCGGTTCAGGAACAAGTAAGATCAAATCGATAACCAGGCAGGGTGGTTTAGCTCCTGGTCGTCGAAACCCTAATCAATACAACCTCAACTGGACATAGGCTTTTACCTTCACTGTAAGGGGCCGAACCAGTATAATCCTCGTGTCCTTTGTCCCGCTTAACCCCTTTAAGCTTCCTAGCTGCGATGGCTCCACGATTAAGTCCTTGCACGAGGACATCTGCCGTGATAATTCCACGACAGTTGGCGCCCACCGTGGGGCCAGCGCACGATGGATTTGAGTTCTTGAAGGGCAGCTTCGAAGGGCTCAAGGGATACGCTATGGGCCGGATGACCAAGAGTCGTCGTGGAAAGCTCTACATCGACGATGCAAACTGGGGCGCCGACGCCGGCTCAATCGAGTACGGGTACCGGGTCCCCTTCGGCGGAATCCATGTCTTTATTGGCAAGATTGGTGAGCCGGGCCTTGAGCCGGACCTCTGCGCCGATCTCATCGAGACGGCTCAGCGTGCACGACCCGCCCGAACTCTGCCTGCCTTGAAGCATGCTTTCGTGGGATGCGTCCATGGAGGACTCTCTGAAAGATCTGGATCTGGCGAGGAGACGGCCGCTCGCTCTGACGGCGAGTCATCCACAGAGGAGACCGACTCGTTATACCAACTTCAAGATCGCAGGCTCAGGGGTTGTTCCGATGGCGACAGTATTCCGGACCCCTTCGAGCCGCCGAGCCGGGTTGGAATCTTCATGGCTGGCGCACAACCTGTTCAAAACCCCGCCGCCGGGGCAGGAAGCCCTGTGCCCTCGCCGGCTCAGGTGCTGAAGGACTCACAGACAAGATGACGGCCCTGTTAACCGCTACAGTCTCCCCAGCGGATCAAGCTCAGCATGACGCGGAGGTGGCACAGTTAAAGTTGGATCTAGCAAAAGCCAAGGAGGATCTGGCGGCGGAAGGGATCAGGATGGCTGCGGAGAGGGCGGCTCTCGACGCCCAGACTCAGCTGATTCAGGCACAGTCTTTCCGGCTCACGATGGATCAGAACGCGTCCAATGAGGTCATGAGAAGGAGGCATCAAAAGGCCCAATCTCGACTCCCTCCGGTTTACGATCCTCGAAACCTCTTCAACACGCCTGGTGCAGGGCCCAGTAACCCGCCAGAGATCACGACGCCCGGGGCTGGAACGTCAATTCAGCCCCAAGTGATGGGGCCTCCCCGGGTGAACGCTGCCCCGCCTCAGTACATGCCAATACCACCGGGTCATTATGCCAACCCGTTGGAAAACATGGTCGCCGCGGCGGCGCGACTGGCGGCTCTCCCAATCGATGGCGACTCTCCAACGGTGGTTGAAACCCGCCGGGTCAGAGACCTCCTTCAGACGGCTCTAGCGCAACAGGAGGCATATTCTTATAGCCGGGACAGGATTCATTCAACCCCTCGTCCAGGCCGGAGCCCGAGTTATAGCAGACACATGGTCTCAGCGACCGGCTCAAGCAATGTCCCACACCATGACTTGCCTCCTGGCCACGGCCGGCTCATAACGGACCTTTCACGCGGTAGACCAAGACAGAGCACGGCAAGAGGCGGAGCAGGCGCCTCAGTTGACGGCTTACCAGCCACCCCCGGCTTATCCGACGGCTTCTGTCGATGCGGGTATACCTACGAGGACTGGAGGTGTCCCTTGTCTGGTGCCGGCTCTCCGCAATGAACGTCTGCCCAAGGATTTCAAAGGGCCTAGGAAGGTGCCTAATTACACGGCTGATTTACAACCCGGAGCATGGATCGAGAGTTACGAGATGGCCATGGAGTTGCTGGAGGTCAGTGAAGCGGCAGTGGCCAAGTACATCACCATGATGTTAGATGGGACTGCCCGCACTTGGTTGAAAGGACTGCCGCCTAACTCTATCAGGTCTTGGGCTGAGCTAAAAGCCCGGTTCATCCAAAACTTTAAAGATACATGTAGGCAATCTATGTCAATTGTGGATTTGACTAACTGCAAGCAGCAGGAGGGTGAGTCTACAACCCATTGGGTTCGCCGGGTCAAGGAGATAATACATTCATCTGATAAGATGGATGCCGGCTCTGCAGTCTTAATGTTGGAGCAGAATTGTCGTTTTGCGCCCCTGAAGATGAAGCTCGGGTGGCTCAAGCGCGACTGCAATGATATGGTACGCTGATGGCGGCTCTGGTCAAGTATGCCGATTCTGATAGTACCAAAGATCCCGCGTCGGATGATGAAAGGACAGGGAAGGGAAAACGGAATGGCAATGGCAAGGGCCCCCAGCATAACCCAGCGAACCAGGGAGGTAACAAGCGTAAGGCTGATGGCAGTATGGAGTTTGTGGCCAACGCCAATTCACAAGGTAACAACCACCGGCGTAAGGGGAGACCACCTCCCCGAGCCGGCGGGTCAGGCCCGACGCTTGAACAGTTGTTGAATGAGCCTTGCCCAAGGCATGGCTCTAGGGAAAAGCTGGCCACTCATTTATGGAAGGACTGCGCAATCATGAAGGCCTTTAAAAATTCCAATGCTTTCAATGGCAACAGTGGCCCGGGCGGCGGCTCAGGTGGTGGCGGCTTTCATGGCCCGGGCGGCGGTTCAAATTCCAATTCTCAGAATGTTCAAGGGGGCTTTAATCAACAGCCCGGCCAGGGTCATCAGCAGCAGCAGCAGGGGGGATACCAGACCAATCCAAAGCATCTCAATGGTGGACAGTATCATGTGTTTACCACCAGTCTGTGCAAGCGAGATCAGAAGCTTCATAAAAGGGCTGTGAATGCTGTTGAGCCGGCGGTTCCACGCTATTTAAGATGGTCTGAGCAGCCTATTGTGTGGAGTAGGGAAGATCACCCTCCCCGGGTTGATAATCCGGGTCACCTGGCCCTGGTGGTGGCTCCTTAGGTGGGGGGATATAAATTCACTAAAGTGCTCATGGACGGAGGCAGCAGCATCAACATCCTCTATTATGAGACCTTCCGTCGTATGGGGTTGATTGATAAGAACCTCAGCCAGTCAAATACTATTTTCCATGGTGTGGTGCCTGGTAAGTCGGCATATCCAGTTGGTAAGATCGAGCTGGAAGTGGCTTTTGGAGATGAGTACAACTACAGGGCCGAAAAATTAACCTTTGAGGTGGTTAAGATAAGAAGTCCGTATCATGCTTTATTTGGGCGGCCGGCTTACGCCAAGTTCATGGCACGGCCGTGTTACGTGTGTTTGCAGCTCAAGATGCCAGGTCACAATGGGACCATTACGGTTCATGGCAGCCGAAAGATAGCCTTGGAGTGTGAGGAAGGTGACGCGGCTTACGCGGAATCTGTTTGTGCCACAGAGGAGTTGAAGTTTTACAAGGACAATGTTGACCCGGCAGATATGACGTCTTTGAAAAAGCCAACCACGGAGCATGAGCCGGTAATGAAATTTAAATCAGCTGATGAGACTAAACTTGTTGACTTTGTTCCAGGTGACTCATCTCAGCAGTTCAGCATCAGTGCCAATCTGGATCCGAAATAGGAAGGCGCGCTCATCGGGTTCATCCGTGAGAACAGGGACATCTTTGCGTGGAAACCTTCTGACATGCCAGGTGTACCTAGAGAACTCGTTGAGCACACTCTCAACATTGATTTGAGATTTAAGCCGGTCAGACAATTCCTCCGGCGGTTTAATGAGGAGAGGCGGAAAGCCATCGGTGAGGAAGTAGCCCGGCTCTTGGCGGCCGGGTTTATTGTTGAAGTTTTTCATCCAGAATGGTTAGCTAACTCGGTGCTCGTGCTCAAGAAGAACGGCACCTGGTGGATGTGTGTGGACTACACGGATTTAAACAAGGCTTGTCCGGCTGATCCTTTTCCTCTCCCCCGTATTGATCAGATTATTGATGCTACGGCGGGTTGTGAGCGCTTAAGTTTTTTGGATGCTTATTCTGGATACCATCAGATTAAAATGGCAGTTAAGGACCAGGAGAAGATGGCGTTCATCACTCCGTTTGGAGCCTTCTGTTATGTGTCTATGCCTTTTGGACTCAAGAGTGCACAAGCGGCTTACCAGCGTTGTGTGCAGAATTGTCTTCATAACCAGATTGGGCGCAATGTTCATGCCTATGTGGATGATATTGTGGTTAAGTCCAGGGAGAAGGAGACCTCGGTAGATGATCTTAAAGAAACCTTTGACAATCTCCGGGTTTACAAGATGATGCTTAACCTGGCCAACTGTGTTTTTGGTGTTCCCGCAGGCAAGCTCTTGGGTTTTCTGGTTTCTCACAGAGGCATTGAAGCTAACCCAGAAAAGATCAAAGCAATCACCTCTCTGGCTAAGCCGGCGTGCATAAACGACGTCCAGCGTCTGGCGGGCCGCATCGCTGCCTTGAGCCGGTTTATAAGCCGTTTGGGTGAAAAGGCCATGCCACTGTACCAGTTGATGAAGAAAATAGATGACTTTATCTGGAATGATGCTGCTAATGCTGCTTTTGAGGATTTGAAGAGACAGCTGGCTGAGCCCCCAGTCCTTGCGGCTCCTGTTGACAAGGAGCCCTTATTGCTGTATGTAGCCGCTAACACACGAGCTGTCAGTGTGGCTGTGGTGGTGGAGCGTAAGGAAGCAGGTAAGGAGTATCCGGTTCAGCGGCCGGTTTACTACGTCAGCGAAGTACTCATTGAGTCCAAGGAACGGTATCCACATTGGCAGAAGCTTGTTTATGGGGTATTCATGGCAAGCCGGAAGCTTAAGCATTATTTCCAGGGTCACCCTATCACTGTGGTTAGTTCTGATCCCCTGGGAGATATCATCCAAAACAGAGAAGCCACAGGAAGAGTGGCTAAGTGGGCTATAGAACTTGGGCCTCATGGTCTGAAATACGTGCCACGCACTGCTATCAAATCTCAAGCATTGGTGGATTTCATCAACGATTGGACAAAGCTGCAGGTGCCTGAAGAGAAGCCGGATAATACATACTGGACTATTCACGTCGACGGATCTAGGCAATTGGAAGGCTCAGGGGCTGGAGTTGTATTAACTTCCCCTCGAGGTGACAAGTTTTGCTATGTGCTAAGGTTGATGTTTCCCTGTACTAACAATGCGGCTGAGTATGAGGCCTTGCTCCATGGTCTTCGGATGGCTAAGGAGATGAGCTTGAGCCGGGTAAGGTGCTTTGGCGACTCAGATTTAGTGGCCCAAGAAGTGTCAGGCAAGTGGGATTCCAAGGACCCTCTCATGGCGGCTTATCGCTGCGAAGTTGATGCCATTGCCGGACATTTTCAGGGTTACCAAGTGGAGCACATCGATCGCAGGAAAAACGAGGCGGCTGATGCATTAAGCCGGTTGGGCTCTCAGCGAAAGCCGGTGACGCCTAATACTTTCGTGGACATTTTGCATAACCCTTCAGTTAAGTTGCCTACAGAGGAAGACTTGGCTGTTCCTGACCCGGAGGCATAGTTGGTGGCGGCTCTCCACATTACCCCAGACTGGACAATACCATACTTGGCTTACATGACCCGGGGAGAATTGCCTGAGGATGAAACTTTGGCCAGACAAATAACCCGGCGGTCTAAGTCAATGATAATTATCAATGGCGAGCTGCATCATTGCAGTGTCACTGGAACTTGCCAGCGTTGTGTTTCCCCAGAGGAAGGTCAAGAAATTTTACGTGAAATTCATGAGGGGGATTGTGGCCATCATGCCGGCTCAAAATCCCTTGTGGCCAAGGCTTTTCGTCATGGTTTTTATTGGCTGACGGCTCATGCTGATGCAGAGGATTTGGTCAGTAAATGTGACGGTTGCCAGAGGTTCTCGCGACGGGCTCATGTGCCGGCTCAAGAATTGAGGATGATTCCAATTACTTGGCCATTTGCGGTCTGGGGGCTTGATATGGTTGGGCCTTTTAAAAGATCCAAGGATAAGAAGACCCACCTCTTGGTGGCGGTCGACAAGTTCACAAAGTGGGTTGAAGCAGAGCCAGTTAGTAAGTGTGACGCAGCGACAGCAGTTCAGTTCATGAAGAGGGTGATATTTCGCTTTGGTTTTCCACACAGCATTATAACTGACAATGGTACCAATCTGTCTAAAGGCGCCATGGAGGAGTTTTGTCAACAAGAGCATATTCGGCTTGATGTTTCATCAGTGGCTCACCCTCAATCCAATGGTCAAGCGGAGAGAGCCAATCAGGAAATCTTGAAGGGCATCAAGCCCCGACTTTTGGTCCCTTTGCAACGGACGCCGGGTTGTTGGGTGGAGGAGTTACCCTCCGTGTTATGAAGCATCAATACTACTCCTAACAGGTCTACGGGTTACACGCCTTTCTTCATGGTTTATGGAGCGGAGGCGGTCCTCCCTAGCGACATCCGTCATGACTCGCCTCGAGTGGCGGCTTATGTTGAGGCGGATAATGAGCGGGCGCGCCAAGATGCTCTTGACTTGTTGGACGAACATCATGATGTGGCAGCAGCTCGCTCGGCGATTTACCAACAAGACCTGCTCCACTATCACAGCCGCCGGGTTAAGTCCAGGGTCTTCCAGGAAGGTGATCTGGTGCTCCGGCTCATCCAAGATCAAACAGATGCACACAAGTTATCCCCGCCTTGGGAAGGGCCCTTTGTGGTCAGCAAGAACTTGTACAACGGGTCATACTACCTTATCGATGTTCGGGAGGACAAAGATTCACGTAAGTCGGAGGAAGAGACCCGTCGGCCGTGGAACATAGCTCAGCTTCGGCCTTATTACACTTGAGCCACTGGCTCTCATAATGTACATATTTCTATAGCCATGTATATGTTATGATAAATAATAAAGAAGGACCTTTGTCCTTTTCTCCTCCAAAGGTAAATGTGTTGTTTCCATTACAACATTACATGGTCACTTGGAGGTGGATCCGGCTTACGATCGTATTCGAATCTAGCCGTTAACAATATGATCACCTGGGGGCTTCCTGTTCAAACATAGGTCGTATTCGAACCAAAGAGAACATAGCTGTCAATACCCACTTCATTGGCAAATTGCCGAGCTCATTGGGGAGTTTTTCTTCATCATATTTGAATCATGGCTCAACCCCGTTTGGGAACCGACGTGGATCGTATTCGAATCAGCATCGTTAAACAACACTTAAGGTCATTTGGGGGCTTCCTGTTTAAACATGGATCGTATCCGAACCCAAGAGAACATAGCTGTCGGTACCCTCTTGATAGGCAATGCCAAAGCCACTAGGGGCTATATGATCGCATTCGAATCTTAAGCTTAACCCCTTTGGGACGATTCTCTGGTCGTATTCGAACCAGAAGCCCCTAAGTTTTGATCTTTTGGTTTGCAACAAGTTCTTTTGATCATATCAACAGTGTGCAAGGGCGGTTCTTACTCCGCCGGCTTAACTTTGATTAATAATGTTGATAGCACACAATAAGCATTATAGGTGCTGATGAACCGGAGTTGCGTTCTCAACCTCATTATTTGGGTTACATAAGCCGGAGGTGTACTTGCAAGGCTTGCAGGTATGCTATTGTGATTATCCCGAAGATATGATTGAGAGCCGGTCTTTTATGACCTTGGTTTACATTCCGGGTTATATGTAAGATATATGACTCTCCATGCGGTAAGCCGTCTAGAGACTTGTGATTTATTTTTCTATGCAGAATAATTAAAGACAGCTCTTCAAGCTTAAGGAAAGTAAATGATCAAACATAATCCGGAGGAACATGAAAGAGCAGCTTCAACGAGTTAAGCGCTGCACACGTGCACGATGGCACGACAAAATTAACTGTTTTTCCTACTCTATTACAGGACTCCCCGAGTCCAAAAGGTGAGGCATTGTTTATAAGGCGTAACCATGAGCTGCCTAAGTAGTCAAGGTGCTTGTTGGGTTGAAGCTTCCGGCTCATCCCTCTCCGCTCCTCCGGCTGTTTCCATGACCTGGAAGGTTGATGATTTCCAGTCAATGCCGCTCAAAGCTTCAAATTGAGCCTCATCATCAATTAACCCGGCCGGGTCAACTTCTGGGGCGAAGGTATGCTTACGCGTCAGAGGGATCAGGCTGAATGCTTCATAGCGTGGAGTTGGGATCCTCTGATTCTCCACGTCATAGCCCGGCTGATACTTGGTAAGGTCTGTGTCATTCCCAATCAAGGTGGCCACGGGGCGAACGCTCTTCACACAGGCGGCAAAGTCTTTCTGGTCAAAGGGGGTGCCGTCTTCCTTCAGGCTGGGATATCCAAGAGCGATGTCGGCCGGGTCTAGCTCCGGTAGAAACACCTTGGCCCGGCTCAGAGCAGCTATGGCTCCGGCTCTTGCAGAAGCCCGTCTTAGCTCTTGGAAGCGCTGAGGAAGTACGGCAAGCCGCCTGAGTACATCTGCCAGGTGAGTGGGAACTTCATTGGACAGAGCCACAACGGCTAAAGCACATTGTGACCCGGTGTAAAGTTGCTCCACCAAAGTGTAAACCGCCTTCAGCTTGGTCAGCACATTCTGGTTGAGGTTGGAACTCCTGGGTCCTGCATTACAAAGTCAGGTGAGCTAATGGCAATGGTGGGACTTATCAGACGTAAATGATGTAAACTTGTTAAAAGCTTACAGAGTAACTTACCGAAGATTGCGGCGACCATCTGCGATACATGGCATTTTAAGCCGGAGAGTTCGGCGGTTCTTTCAGTAAGAGCAGCCTCCGCTTGTTCAGCCCGGCTGAGCAGGGCAGTCTTCTCATCGGCCGAGGCTTTTCTTTCTGTTTCAAATTTTTTCTTCAGTTTTTCTTGTGCAGAGACACTGAACTCAAACTTGGCATTGGCCTTCTGGGTCTCCTTTTCCTGAGTCTTCAGGCGGGTCTTCAGATCAGAGATTTCCGACTCAAGTTTTTTGCAGGCAGGTGTACAAGTTTCGGGTTACAGTTTGAGTGATTATCATGCAATATTAAAGTCCCACGCACTTTGCAAGCAAAGACACTTGGCACTTGGGGGCTAATGTAGGCTGAGAAGCTTTATTTACAGTGTCGGCTCATGAAAATAAGTCCCAAGCACTCTGCAGGCAAAGGTGCTTGGCACTTGGGGGCTAATGGGCAAAGTTGCTCCATTACTTGATTAAAACATAAGGTAAAAGACCGGTTCACCTAGGCTATTTAACCCGGCCCTTGAGTGTTAACAGGTAAGCCGGTATTAAGTCTACAACATATTCTGTCATAAGTAATAGACTTGGGGGCTAATATGGTAAGGATGACTATGGAGTAAACAAGGGAATTATACCTCAGATTTTTGCTGTATCTGCTTCACCATGTCAATTTCCAGGTCCCGGTTGTTGTGCACTTGACCAATATAACCAGCAACAATATCTCTAATGCTCAAGTTAGCATAGTCTGTGATATCCAGTCTGGCCCTACGGCGCTCTAGCAGTTCTCTTTAGCAGAGCATCTAGCCAGCACAGTGGGTCTTCCCGGCTCAACATATTCGGTCTGGGTAATCACCACATCCGGGTCGTCGGCCGGTTGAGCTGGGCTGGGAATCTCCGGGTTGTCAGAACCCCCCATGGCTTGTTCTTCAGTTGGAGCGGTGGTTTCTGGAGCTGGTGCAGACGGCGGCTCAGAAGCAGAGGCGTTGGGTTCAGTCAAGACCGGCTCTTCGACCGGGTTACTTTTCTTTGCCCTCTTGCTGAGCTTTGCTTGTGCACTGAAAGTCAAAAGGTTAGTGCAAAAACATGGGTAAGATAAGCACAACATAAGCTGATCATCATTACCCGGGTGCGGTCTTGAAAGCCGGCAAGTTAGATTGCATGGAGTCCCCGGAGGAAGGTGAAGTTTCCTGATAGTTTGAATCAGAAGAATTGAGCGGTTGACGAGTGACGCCCGCCAAAGGATGAAAAGGATATAAGTTGGAGATAACCTCGGTCCGGCGCTTCCTTGATGCTTCAGGTAAGCCAGAGGAGAGGTCTGCATCCTTGTTGGTCCGGGTGTGCCTCCCGCTCTCATGAATCTGTCGCTTCAAAAGAAATTGAGGATCTTGATAAGCTAAAGGATGTGAAAATCTTACTTTCTGGGTTACTCTTCGGACTTTCAGCCTTGGCAAGGGCTCTGAGTCGGAGGAAAGTATAGTTACCTCTTCAGTCACCGAGTTACTCGCTCCGTTGTCCTCTTGCTGATAATCAGTGTCGATAAGGTGGTTAAGAACAAAGAAAAAACAAAGAAGAGCATAAGAATCAAGGGCTACCTCTGACTCGGAGGTATCATCCAGCTGAAGCAGGTCTGAGGCGGTAGGCTTACTCCCCTTCTTGCGGGGAGCGGCTCTCCTCGCGGCGTTTTTAGCCTTCCTGGCTTTTTTAGCAGCCTCATGGTCATACCTGACCTTCCAGAACTTATCATTAGCCTGAAAAATACAACAAAGGTTTCTTGAAGTTAAACACGAAAATTGTTAAAATGAAAAGTAAAGTGCTCAGATCAGTAGCTTACCGCCGGAGCCGGGTTAGCTTTGCAGAATGGAGTTAAGCCGGTCCTCCCGCAATCTGCTAAGCTCTCGTTCAGAAGGGATTTGGTCATGTCATCAATGACGTCTTCAGGTAAGTCGTTGGGGCTATGCCGAAGAGGATCATCCTTCCGGCCGGTGTAATCACACATTAAGCCGGGGCGGCGGCTTGGAGGGATCACCCGCCAAGCAATCGAGACCCGGACCAGATCAACGCCGTTAAGGCCATTTCCCAGAAGGGCTTTGATTTTGTTGATGGTGGGGATAAGTGGTTGACGCTCAGCTTGAGACAATTTGTCTGGCAGGGGGTGGTTTGACTCCAGACGCATGGCGCGAAAGCCGGGCAGAGGGTTCTCATCAGCCGGAGAAGTATCCTGGCAGTAGAACCATGTCTGATTCCAGTCCTTTGGGTGGCTTGGCGGCTCAACATAAGGAAAGAGACAATCCCTCCGTCGTTGAATTGATATTCCACCAAGTACCAAGCTAGGCCCGTTGGCGCATTCATTCTGGCGGTTCAGGTAAAATAACTCCCTAAAGAGTAGCAGGCTGGGTTCCTCTCCAAGGTATACCTCACAGAACACTTGAAAGTTACAAATGTTCGACACGGAATTGGGTCCAATGTCTTGAGGTCGCAGATCAGAAAAGTTCAGAACATCTCTGAAGAATTTTGAGCCAGGAGGAGCAAAGCCTCGGCTCATGTGGTCTGCAAATACAACAACCTCTCCATCTTTTGGTTGAGGTCTCTCTTCGTACGGGTCAGGTGCATGGTAGGACATGACCTCCTTTTTGAGCAGGTAACCCGTTTTTACGAAGTCATCTAAGGTGCTTTCAGTAACGTTGGACCTCACCCAGTTGCATGTAATGGGTGCCTTGGGAGGCTTGGGCGGCATTGTGGAAAATGGAAGCCTATGACAAAGGAAAATTTCCGGTTCAAATTTAAGCCGGAGAAAAAAATTTAGTTCAGTATTCAGGACGGCGGTTCATGAAGGGGCCTAATGATATATGGCTAATTGTGTCCGGTTATTTAAGCCGCCGTGGGTATTATAAGCAATTTAAGTTATTTAACTCTATTATGAGTAAGCCGGAAATTTCACAGAGCATGGCCTCTTTTAAGCCGGCGATATGAGCCGCCATGGCTCACAGAGGCAGTTTTTGTCTAAGTGTTGCACAAACAAGTTTCACAGATTACAGGGATTATTTTGGATCAAACGGTCGTTTAGAAAAGGAAAAATTTCTAGACCTAAAAACTGGCACAGATAAGTTCATAAGTTCTAATGAGGTCTTTTTGCAAGCAAGAGGGATCTGCTAGTATGGGAAATGGGTGCGAAACCACTACCACAGGAGTTCTATCCTACTTTCTGGATCAAAAGAGGCCGCGGTGGAAGAACTGTGAAGAACTCGAGATGAACTACGAAGAACAGGGGAGAACGACAGAACCCTAATGCGAATCTACTGTATGGAGTGGCAAGAACTTACTGGCGCTGATGAGCTGCGGAGGTTGCCGCCGTTTCTCTGGTCCAATTCAGGGTGATGCAGCGGCCGAGGTCGAGAAAGACAAGGGGCGCGGCGGCGGCGGAGCTCGAGCTCTGGGGCGTCAGAGGAGGAAGACGAGGGATCGAGAAGTGACGAAGGCCTATGGGCCGGGCCTATTTATAAGGGACGGCTCATAAATGGGCGCGAGAAATGAGGAGGCTGGAGACATGATTATCTTGCCGCAGAAACGCCTCGATTCTCGGGATGGTTATTAAGATAAGATCCGTTGGGATATGATAGAATAAAAAATGATTTTAATGGAAGATGACGTCATGGAGGGTTACCAGGAATCCATAAGATGACGTCATGGCGGGTTATAACCTTCACACAAGCAGAAGTCGGACGATTTTCTCTTAAAGGGATTGAAGATTGACATGAACCGGTTCAAATCAATCTGGGGCCTAATGTTGAGGATATAACCATTAGAGTCACCAGCCCAGGAGGGGCCGGGTTACGTCATAATGATCATCACGTGAAGCCCAGTACCAAGCTTGAGGACGGTGGGTCAGGAATGGGCTTAAGACCCAGAGATGGCTTAAGGCCCGTAGTGATAAACCGCCGTTATGGTGAAACTTGTAGTGTAAGGCAAGAATAGTTAAGAGTCCGAGCCGGACACTATTATAAGCCGGCCGGGACTCTGAGAGCCGTTGGGCGTCAACCTCTCTATATAAAGGGACGACCCGGCGGCGGTTCAGGAACAAGTAAGATCAAATCGATAACCAGGCAGGGCGGTTTAGCTCCTGGTCGTCGAAACCCTAATCAATACAACCTGAACTAGACGTAGGCTTTTACCTTCACTGTAAGGGGCCGAACCAGTATAATCCTCGTGTCCTTTGTCCCGCTTAACCCCTTTAAGCTTCCTAGGTGCGATGGCTCCACGACTAAGTCCTTGCACGAGGACATCTGCCGTGATAATTCCATGACACCGAGGGAAAAAGGCTTAGGTGGCAAATGGTAGAACCAAAGTTGGGCCTTGTTGGAGGAGTTTTATTCAAGGCGAACTGTCAAGGGGGTCCCATAAATCACCCAACCGCGTAAGGAACACAAACTCAAGGAACATAATACTGATATGACGGAAACTAGGGCGGCAAGAGTGGAACAAAACACCAGGCATAAGGCCGAGCCTTCCACTCTTTACCAAATATATAGATGCATTAATTAAATAAGAGATATTGTGATATTCCAAAATATCCATGTTCCAACATGGAACCAACTTCAACTTCACCTGCAACTAGCAACGCTATAAGAAGGGCCGAGCAAAAGCGGTAACTTAGCCAAACAACGGTTTGCTAGGAAAGGATGGTTAGAGGCTTGACATGGCAACATGGGAGGCATGATATAGCAAGTGGTAGGTAGCGCAGCAAAGCAATAGAACGAACAACTAGCAAAGCAAAGATAGAAGTGATTTCGAGGGTATGGTCATCTTGCCTGCAAGGTTCTTAGAGTTGTCGAAAGCTTGATCCTCGTAAGCGTACTCAACAGGTTCCTCGTTCACGAACTTGTCTCCCGGCTCTACCCACAGCAAGAACACAAGCACAGGAACCACAATCAATCACGGGAAATGCACAAGCAACATGATTCAATACATGCATGATATGCGAGATGTGATATGCGATGCGTAGGCGTGCTCCGGAAGAAAAAGGATGAACAAGGCAGTAACTTGGCAAACCAAATATTCCACTGGAAAGATGAGATGATTTCGTTCGAAATCGATATAAAGATCACCGGAAACGGATGCACGGTTTGCAAATGGCAAGCAAAACAAGAATGACACGAATCTGTGATTAACAGCATGATAGCACTTAGAATACATCAAGTAACTATGCTACAGCACTCCAACATAGCAACAAAGCTGAAACATCAAGTAACTATGGCAGTGATCTACAGGATATGCTTCACAAAAGATGAACACTAAGCTACGGCTAGATCACATCATAACAGGTTCAAACAAGCATGGCAAAAGTGCAAAAGATATCAGCTTCACAGACTTGGAGAAAATACTGGACATGGCTGAAACAGCATCATGTAGCAATGTTCAGAGCAAGAAAACACATGCTACAGGAACTTAACATAGCAAAACAAGGCATGGCATGAATCTACTAAATGCATAGAACAAAAGTCCTTTACTGACCATGAGCCAAAAAGGACCAGAAGGTATGATGGCACCCATGTAAACATAGCAAGTTTCGTTAACAGGTTTCAGACTTGGCAGAAAACAGAGCATGGCATTAACAGCATTATGAAGGCATCTTTGTGAGCTTGAATCACTCATCACAAAGCGATGCATGACAAAACAAGCATACCTACAACAATATGGCATGTTTATGAAGCTATCCATGGCAAGAGCAAGTTCATATCATGTATGGATCAACTACAACAACCTTGGCAAAATTAAATATCATGTTGACAATCTGCCAGAAATATTTTATAGTAAAAGTAGATGAAGATTAAGACATGCTATGGCACTCCATAATTTCAAACGGGGGCATATAAGGATAGAGCACAACTATATCTACAAAACATCCTTACTGAACATACCCAAAAGAAGCATGGATCTCTCTGTAACCACATGGATACATGGCAACAAAATAACAGCAGTCACAGACTGAAAATCCTAAGTCCCTGAAAACAGAAACATCACGAAGCCTAGTTTGCATGCTTGTGCTAGTCACCACATAGATCACAAAAATACATCGCATACACCTCTGTAAAGATGGCATCGCATAGATCAAAACACCTGTAGAGCTCATGCCCAGAAGATGCACACATCAAATGTAGCAAAATAACAAAACACCAAGTTCTGATAAATAACAGCAGTAAACATCATATAGCACTCTTGCATCAGATATTTGGGCATCAAGATGAACTCAAACGAGCATGGCACAATAGAACAAACTGAAGAGCATCTCGTGATGAACATTTCGATTTATGATGCACACAAAACGGAGCTACGTCACGGAGTTATGATGCGTCAAAATATGCAACATAATGCAATATTCCTGGACTTAGAGAAATCGAGGGGAGGGGAAAGTCAACCTTTCGGTCCCGATCTGGATCGGGCCGGCCCGAGGCTCGCCGGAGATCGGGGCTGTCGCCGGAGACGGAGGGGAAGAGGGAGACGGCGGCCGCGGTGGAGGAGCTCGGAGGAGGGAGGCGGCGACCGGACGGGCGGTGCCGGAGTCGGGGCCGGGCGGCGGCGCAACGGGCGACGGGGC
>NC_057805.1:196970765-197050204 GCF_018294505.1 Triticum aestivum
TCCCGCCGCCACCTCGCCCCAGAACTGCCCCCGTCGCACCGGACCGCGCCATCCCTGCCTCTCCCTCGCGCTACTTCCTCCCCGAGTTGGACGTCGTCGCCTCGCCGTCCCCGTCGCCGGCGCCCCGCGACTACAGCCCTCCCCGAGCACGCGTTTGCACCACTAAAGGGCTGGTGAGCCCCTCCGTCGACCCCCCTCCTCCTTCGCGTGGATCCATCGTCGTTGACGTCTGGCCGAGCTCACTGGAGCTCGCGCTCACCACATCCACCCAAGCCCATGGGCGCGCTCCCGCACGCTCGCAGCCTTGCCCCGCTCATCACGCGCTACCTTCCCCCAGTTGCTGGCCCTTGCCGCGCCGCGCGCTTGCCCGCGCTATGGTGCCCGTGGCCAGCCGGAGCGCCTCGCCGTGGACGCGGCCCCGCGCCCAACACCACCCCCGCCTGCTGGCCGCGCCCTGATCCAGCGCCCGCACCTGCTATGGCCTGTGTGCCACTGCACGTGGGACCAGCCCCAAAACGTTTAAGAAAATTAAATGAAATGAAAAATGTTAAAAAACAGAATAAAAAAATAGTTAAATGAATTAACCAATTAATCATGTTAATTAACCTGTTAACTACTTAGTTAGTTTAAACTAATCCTAGTAGTTAAATAGGCAGGCAATGACAATGGGGCCCCGCCTGTCATATTTGACTAGTCAACAGTCAACCCAATTGACTGCTGACCAGGACAGTTGAATATGGTCAACTGGTCCTAGTGGACCCACCTGTAAGCCACATGTACATAGTGCTGGGTACACTTCTGTGTACCCATAGCTTTATCTAATTAATTTCGAAGTATTTAATAATTTCAGAAATTGTTTAAAACTTTGGAAAATCATAGAAAAATAATCGTAGCTCGGATGAAAAAGTTTTCTACATGAAAGTTGCTCAGAACGACAAGACGAATCCGAATACGCGATCCGTTCATCTGCCACATGCCCCTAACTACCTGAACATGCAACCGTCCCCCTCCATTTCATCTGTCCGAAAATGCCAACCTTCGGGAAGACATTCCCCGATGTTTTCCCCCTTCACCTGTATCGCGTAGCACCGCGTTAGAGCACGCCTAGCGCTGCTTATTGCCTGTCATGCATCTGTTTGCTCTGTATTTACTGTTTCTCCCCCCTCTTCTCTTCGATAGACCCCGAGATCGATGCTGATGTCCTTGTGATCGACTACGTCGATGACGACCCCCTTCTTCCCTTTCAGCGGAGCTTCCAGGCAAGCCCCCCCTTTGATCATCCCGATATCGCCCATTCCATTCTCTCATGCTTGCATTAGATTTTGCTACTGTTATTGATTGCTCCTATTCTGATGCATAGCCTGCTTTTGTACCTGCTGTTATAACTTACCTGCTTATCCTAAACTGCTTAGTATAGGTTGGTTAGTGATCCATCAGTGACCCCCACTTGTCCTTGTTGCCCCTGCTTCATCATCGACGACTCGATCAACATGATCGACGACCAGAGCCCGACACCTCACATCACATCACGCCCCTTTTGTTGCTCGACTCTGCAGAGCTACTATCGAGTGCCGAGGGTGATCCCTCATAATGCACTCCTGATGATAATTATGTAGTCTAGCTATTCGGTCGTGGTAATCGAGGGTGATTTCCTCTTTCACCATTCCCGATACGGCTCTGTCGTGCAACACCTCAAGTGTGAACCTCGAGGGTGGTCCCTCTTACGTTCACCTTGATGATTACATTGAGTGGAATTCACCGGGGGTGATTCCTCGGGTTTTCCCCTTGATGTCTGGACACACGGTTACCTTGACTTTACTTGAGACATTGGTGAAAGTTGGGCGGGCCCGGAGAGCACCCGCAAGATGGTTACGAGGCACGGCCGGGGCGGCAGGCCGCCCCCGAGTGGGCTAGGCTAACCCTTGCCGTATTTCCTCGAGACGGGGCGACGGGGTCACATTATCGTGAGTCTCTGCTCGTCTCCGCAAGCTAATAATACACTATGGTTTGGGTATTTGTTCTGAGCTGGCCTTTGGCCTTTATGCACTAACCACCACGCGAGAATAGTTATGGGCCTCGACGTCGTAGTATCAGCCGAAGCATTGTCAGACGTCCAGTTCAGCATTGTGGTCGGGCCGGATCGCGCCATCCAGGCAGAGGTGGTGCTAGTATCCCCTTGCGCACAACGACCCGGAGTGCAACGGGCGATGGGCCCAGACCCCGGAGTGCTTAGGATGTAGAACGGCGGGGACCTCTCTGCTGAGCCTAGGTAGGGCTACGACGTGTTGAGCTTCCGAGGCCGGGCATTGACCCCAGAAAAGTGTGTCCGGCCAGAGTAATCAAGCATGTTGGAAAACGTGGTGCACCCTTGCAGGGAAGATTATCTATTAATAGCCGTGTCCACGGTAATGGACGTTCAGACTTATATCTTGATCTAATACAACTAGAAATGGATACTTAAGTTATGTGGCTCCGGGATTGCTTTCTCGCAGGGAGTCGAGGAAGGATCTCTGGGCATTATTGCTACAACATGCTTGATAATTAAACTGCTATTCTTTACTCTTCTTTATGCTGCAAGATGCTTGGAGCTGCTTGAAGATGCTAGTCTTCGATAGGCTAGGCCTTTCCCCTATATTCTAGCATTCTGCAATTCAGTCCACAGATAGAGCCCTTCCATTTGATACCAATGCATACTTAGTATAGATCTGATGCTTGCGAGTACTTTGGATGAGTAATCATAGTTGCTTTGCTTCCCCTTTTCCCCCTTCTTTCTTCTTTCTAGTTGTTGCAACCAGATGGTGGATCCCTGGAGCCAGATGCCACCGCTGACGGATACTACTACATGGAGGCCGCCGACGACCAGGAGTAGTTAGGAGGTCCCAGGCAGGAGGCCTTGCCTCTTCGATCGTTGATGTTTGTGCTAGCCTTCTTAAGGCATCCTTGTTTAACTTATGTCTGTACTCAGATATTGTTGCTTCCGCGGACTCTTGTGTATCGAGCTTGTATTCGAGCCCTCGAGGCCCCTGGCTTGTAATATGAAGCTTGTATTATTTTAATTTGTGTCTAGAGTTGTGTTGTGATATCTTCCCGTGAGTCCATGATCTTGATCGTACACATTTGCGTGTCTGATTAGTGTACGATTGAATCGGGGGCGTCACAAGTTGGTATCAGAGCCGACTGCCTGTAGGAACCCCCTTTCCAACTCCTTGGCCGAAGTCGAGTCTAGTCTTTGAAAAACTGTTTTACTAACATGGCTGTGTGGCTTACGGGCCCACGTCGCCATTGGGTGGTATTACGATCTTTTACTCCTCGACCTTTACTCTGGGACTCTGATCTCTCTTTTATTCGGGTTAAGTGATTTTGCTAACTCTATCCTAGGGTCTCATGATCACATCCATCCGGTGATTTGTATTACGCCTTTCTTGAATTGGGAGCCAAGATCTGCTTCACATTGTTCATGGGCTGCAGGATCCTTTAATCGAGGGCACCCTGCATCGTCCCCTGCAGATTCCTCGCTGGCGGTTTTCTCCGACGTGGATGTAGCCTTTGCTATGTCTCGTTGTTGTATCCTTCCATCTCGTGCCAGTGTGCCGCCTACTATGTCTAGGATGATTCTCTTGTCTGAACTCATACTAACAACGTGTAAATGGCTCTGCATATGTATATGTATGTCTTTAATGACTACTGCTTTGTACATACTGCGCCTTTGCTCATTGTTCAAGTTACATCATGAATGACTCCATACACCTGCTCCAACCTCTTGTTAAAACTGCTCCCTGATGTTCTTAGCAGGATGGCTGACGATCCTCCACCTCCACCTTATATTGCCGCAATGATGCAGCAATTTGAGCTGAATCCTCAGTTTATGACTGGAGTAATGTCCCAGTTTCCGAACCAGAATGCTCATCAACAGCCTGCCCCAATAACACTGCCAAAATTTGTGCGCCTCAACCCATCCGTTTTCCGCAACTCCACCAATCCTATGGATGCTGATGATTGGCTTCATGACATCCTGTTTGAGATGGAGTCAGCTAATGTTGCCCCTGCCAATTACGTCACCTTTGCGACATTCCACTTGAAGGGTCCAGCTGCTCAATGGTGGGAAAGCCACAGGGGTATGCTGCCTGCAGAGACTGTAACCACTTGGCAGGAATTTCAGTTAGCCTTCCGTGCATGACACATTCCTCAAGGTCTGATGGACCAGAAGAAGAAGGAGTTCCGCAAACTCTCACAGGGCACAATGATTGTGGATGAATATCAAAGGAAATTCCTTCAATTATCTCACTATGCTAAGGATGACGTCTGCACTGACGCTCGCAAGCAAGAGAAATTCCGTGAAGGACTGCGTCCCGATATAAAGCTCACACTTGTTGCTTATGATTGCGCAGACTTTGCGACGCTTGTCAGCCAAGCTTTCCGAACTGAAACTGGTCTGACTGAGTACCAGGAATCGCTCAAGCATACTTGAGATGTTGGCCCCTCCTTGAGTCAGCCTGTTCAGAAATGTCGAGTCTGGATCCCACATAATGTTCATCACCGACCTGCTCCAACACCAAGGCCGTCTTCTGTTGCACCTCGTTTGCCTCCGCCGCCGAGACAACTAACTATTCAGGGTGGACAGTCCAATGTTGTGGCTCCTCCCCATAATGATGGCTTATGCCATAAGTATGGACAGCCAGGGCACCTTGCTATCAACTGTCGCCATGGTCAGTCTAAAAATGCATCGCGTTCTACTGTGGGTCGTAAGAAGAGCCGTCGAAGCTATCGTCCCAGAAATAGTAATAATGAACCGTCCGCTGTTGCACTTGGCCAGGCCAACCACGTCGATGTTGATAAGGCTCAGAAGGAACCGACAGTCGTGATGGGAACCCTCCTTGTTAACTCAGTGCCAGCGTCTGTTCTTTTTGATTCAGGAGCGTCGCATTCCTTCATATCTGAGGCGTTTGCACGCGAGCAAGGCTTATCATTAGAAAATGTGTACCCTCCGCTGGTGATTAACTCTCCAGGATCCAGGTGGGTACCTCGATGGTAGCCCACAACAACCACATTGTAATTGGAGGATTAGTGTTCACTGCTTCACTCATGGCCCTCCATGTTTCTACCATAAATGTCATTCTCGGTATGGATTGGCTGAAAGCACATAATGCTTTCCTCGACTGTGCCACTAAGAAAGTCCAACTTACACATCCTTATGGACAGTTGATCAACTACTTAGCTCAGATGAACGAGGATGCCGAGAATCAGATATATGTTCTGAATGCATTGAATGCTTCACCTCTCGAGGGAATAGAGAACATTCCAGTCGTTCGTGATTTTGAAGGTGTCTTTCCAGAGGAACATCCAGGAATACCCCCTGCTAGAGCTGTTGGATTCATCATAGACTTGAAGTCGGGCACAACTCCTATAGCCAAGCGGCCATACAAGATGCCGCCGCATGAACTCCTTGAACTTAAGGAGGAAATCGACAAATCTCTTCACAAGGGATTCATTCATCCTAGTTCCTCTGCTTGGGGAGCACCTTCTCTCTTTGTCAAGAAGAAGGATGGTACAAATCGTTTGGTCCAAGATTACCGACCTATCAACCAGGCAACAATTCAGAACAAGTATCCGCTTCCCAGAATCAACGATTTATATGATCAACTTGCTGGCTCCTCAGTATTCTCTAAACTTGATTTGAGGTTGGGTTACCACCAGATTCAGGTTCGTGAAGAGGATATTCCCAAGACCGCCTTCGTTACTCGCTATGGTTCATACGAGTACACCGTCATGTCCTTTGGTTTGACAAATGCTCCAGCGATATTCTCTCGTCTGATGAACTATATATTCATGGAATACCTCGACAAGTTCGTCGCGGTTTATCTAGATGACATCCTTGTATATTCCAAGAATAAAGAAGAACATGCTGAACACCTTCGACTTGTTCTGGAAAAGCTTCAAGAACATCAACTATATGCTAAGTATTCCAAGTGTGAATTCTGGCTACCCGAGGTAACCTATCTTGGGCATGTCATCTCCAAGGATGGTATTGCCATCAACCCCAAACGAGTTCAGGCTATTCTCGATTGGACTCCTCCGAAGAATGTCAAGCAAGTCAGAAGTTTTCTCGGACTCGCCAGCTATTGCCATTGATTTGTCGAGAACTTCTCCAAGATCGCCAAGCCCCTGACTAGTCTGCTTCATAAAGGCGTCAAGTTCGAGTGGATGGCCAAGTGTCAGGAAAGTTTCCAGGCACTCAAAGACAAGCTGACTTCAGCCCCAGTGCTTGCTCTGCCAGATACTAAGAAGGATTTCGTCATTTACTGCGATGCTTCACAACAAGGATTAGGCTGTGTCCGAATGCAAGAGCGCAGAGTGATTGCCTATGCCTCTCGTCAGCTGCGCCCGCACGAAGAGAACTACCCAGTTCATGACCTCGAGCTTGATGCTGTCATTCATGCACTGAAACAGTGCGACATTACCTCCTCGGCAATCGTTGCGAGATCTTCACTGACCATCAAAGTCTGAAGTATCTATTTACTCAGCCAGATTTGAACCTTCGTCAACAGAGATGGATGGAGATCGTAGCAGACTTTGACATGGGCATTTCTCATACACCAGGCAAGGCTAATGTAATGGCTGATGCTTTGAGCCACAAGTCATATTGCAATCACCTCGAGGTTCGAAAAGTTCAGCCTTCGCTTGTTGAAGAATTCAGAAAGCTGAACCTCCATATTGTTCCTTCGGGTGTACTCGCTCCCCCTCCTAAGGAGTTTCGCAAGATGAACCTCCGTGTTGTTTCCCAGGGTTCCCTCAATACCCTAGCTATCGAAGCAGATCTCTTGGACTCCATCAACAGAATGCATGGATATGACTCTCAAGTTGAGAATATTAAACGCTACCTCGCAGAAGGTAGGCTGTCATTCTTCACTGTTGGTAATGCTGGTGCTTTGTTCTTCAAAGGTCGCCTAGTGGTTCCTTCAAAAGACAACATGGATATGACTAAGGAGGTTATGAAAGAAGCTCATGATACACCTTTGTCTATTCATCCAGGTAGCACCAAGATGTACCAAGACATTCGTCAGAGATTCTAGTGGTCAAACATGAAGCAAGACATTGCTCGCTATGTTGCTGAATGTGATGTTTGTCGTCGTATCAAAGCAGAACATCAAAGCCCTGCTGGAACTCTGCAACCTATCTCTATTCCTGAATGGAAATGGGACCATGTTGAAATGGACTTCATCACTGGATTTCCCAAATCGCAGAAAGGTAATGATGATATTCTTGTCGTCATTGACCGGCTTTCTAAAGTTGCACACTTCCTGGCCGTGAAAGAAACCATCACTGCTAGTCAGCTGGCAACTCTCTATATGTCCAGAATTGTTTCACTCCATGGTATTCCTTTGGTAATCAGCTCAGAACGTGGCAGCTTATTCACTTCAAGATTCTGGGCAAGTTTCCAAGAAGCTATGGGAACTCATCTGTCTTTCAATACTGCATTTCACCCTCAATCGCAGGGACAAGTTGAACGTGTCAATCAAGTTCTCGAAGACATGCTTTGAGCTTGTGTCATTTCCTTCGGCAAGAAATGGGAGGAATCTCTCCCGTATGCTGAATTCTCCTACAACAATAGCTATCAGGCTAGTCTGAAGATGGCCCCCTTCAAAGTGTTATATGGACGAAAGTGCCGAACACCTCTGAACTAGTCAGAAACTGGGGAACGTCCACTCTTCGGTCTGGATATTATCCAACACGCCGAAGAACAAGTCCGCGTCATTCGCGAGAATCTCAAGACTGCTCAGTCACGCCAAAAGAGTAATTATGAACGTCATCATAAAGACATGGTCTATCAACCGGGCGAAAAGGCTTACCTTCGAGTCACACCAATGAAGGGTGCACACCGCTTCGGGATCAAGGGCAAGCTAGCTCCTCGCTATATTGGTCTTTCACTATTCTCGAGAGGCGTGGAAAAGTGGCATACCAACTGGAGCTACCGTCGAACCTTTCTCAGGATCACGATGTGTTCCACGTGTCTCAACTCTGCCGCTGCTTCAAGGACCCAATCCGAGCAGTGGATCATGAAGTGCTTGAATTGCAACAAGACCTCTCCTATAAAGAGCTTCCAGTCTGCATTCTCGACCAAGCTGAATGCCGCACACGTCAGAAGGCGATCAAGTTCCTCAAGGTCCAGTGGTCGCATCACTCTGAAGACGAAGCCACTTGGGAACGCGAGGATCGCGTCCGTGATGAATACCCCAAACTTTTTCCTTCTACCTCCCAAATCTCGGGACGAGATTTCTTGTAGTGGAGGAGAATTGAAACGCCTGGATAATTATGCTACAGTAATCTCATGCTAATGGTGCCATGTCACCACTGTTACTGTTGCTAATCTTTGCTTGGTCCAAATCGCAACTCAAAATCAAAACTGAGTTTAAAGTCAAAATTCAAATTTTGTCAAACCTCCTAACTAAAATGTCCAAGTTGTTACAATTAATCATTTGGTAATATTGGTGGACAAACCAAAAAATTATAGGATGTTTAGATGCTCTAAATTCAATAGAAGCAAAAAGGAATAAACTAAATAAAAGAAATAAAATAAAAGGGGCCACAACCCCCTGCCCATCTGGGCCTCGGCCAACCGGCCCAACCCAGCTAGCCGGCCCAGCCGCCCCCTCACTCCCTTAACCCCCTACCGTGGGAACCCTAGCCCACCGACACGATCCACTTCCCCCGATCCCCACTCTCTCTCTCTCTCTCTCGCACGGTTCCCTCCCCCCGATCTGGATCGGGGGCGCACGCCGCTCGCTCCCGACGCCGCCACCTCGCCCTAGAACCGCCCCCGTCGCACCGGACCACGCCGTGCCCGCCTCTCCCTCGCGCTACTTCCTCCCCGAGCTAGACGTCGTCGCCTCGTCGTCCCCGTCGCCGGTGCGCGCCGTCGCCCCGCGACTACGGCCCTCCCCGAGCACGCGTTTGCACCACTACAAAGCTGGTGAGCCCCTCCGTCGATCCCCCTCCTCCTTCACGTGGATCCGTCGCCGTTGACGCCGTACGTCGCCGTGGCCGAGCTCACTGGAGCTCGCGCTCACCGCATCCGCCCACGCCCATGGGCGCGCTCCCGCATGCTCGCAGCCTTGCCCCGCTCATCGCCCGCTGCCTTCCCCAGTTGCTGGCCCTTGCCGCGCCGCGCGCTTGCCCGCGCTGTGGTGCCCGTGGCCGGCCGGTGCGCCTCGCCGTGGACGCAGCCCCGCGCCCAACACCACCCCCGCTTGCTGGCCGCGCCCTGATCCAGCGCCCGCACCTGCTATGGCCTGTGTGCCACTACACGTGGGACCAGCCCCAAAACGTTTAAGAAAATTAAACAAAATGAAAAATGTAAAAAAAACAGAATAAAAAATAGTTAAATTAATTAACCAATTAATCAGGTTAATTAACATGTTAACTACTTAGTTAGTTTAAACTAATCCTATTAGTTAAATAGGCAGGCAATGACAATGCGGCCCCGCCTGTCATATTTGACTAGTCAACAATCAACCCAATTGACTGCTGACTAGGACTGTTGACTATGGTCAACTGGTCCCAGTGGACCCACCTGTAAGCCACATGTACATAGTGTTGGGTACACTTCTATGTACCCATAGCTTTATCTAATTAATTTCGAAGTATTTAATAATTTCAGAAATTGTTTAAAACTTTGGAAAATCATAGAAAAATATCCGTAGCTCGGACGAAAGAGTTTTCTACATGAAAATTGCTCAGAACGACAAGAAGAATCCGAATACGCGGTCCGTTCATCTGCCACATGCCCCTAACTACCTGAACATGCAACCGTCCCCCTCCGTTTCATCTGTCCGAAAATGCCAAACTTCGGGAAGACATTCCCGGATGTTTTCCCCTTCACCTGTATCGCGTAGCACCGCGTTAGGGCATGCCTAGCTGCTTATTGCCTGTCATGCATCTATCTGCTCTGTATTTACTATTTCTGCCCCCTCTTCTCTCCAATACACCCCGAGACCGATGCTGATGTCCCTGTGATCGACTACGTCGACGACGACCCCCTTCTTCCCTTTCAGCGGAGCTTCCAGGCAAGCCCCCCTTTGATCATCCCGATATCGCCCATTCCATTCTCTCATGCTTGCATTAGATTTTGCTACTGTTATTGATTGCTCCTATTCTGATGCATAGCCTGCTTTTGTACCTGCTGTTATACCTTACCTGCTTATCCTAAACTGCTTAGTATAGGTTGGTTAGTGATCCATCAGTGACCCCCACTTGTCCTTGTTGCCCCTGCTTCATCATCGACGACTCGATCAACGTGATCGATGACCAGAGCCCGACACCTCACATCACATCACGCCCCTTTTGTTGCTCGACTCTGCAGAGCTACTATCGAGTGCTGAGGGTGATCCCTCATAACGCACTCCTGATGGTAGTTCTATAGTGTAGCTATTCGGTCATGGTCATCGAGGGTGATTTCCTCTTTCACCATTCCCGATACGGCTCTGTCGTGCAACACCTCAAGTGTGAACCTCGAGGGTGGTCCCTCTTACGTTCACCTTGATGATTACATTGAGTGGAATTCACCGGGGGTGATTCCTCGGGTTTTCCCCTTGATGTTTGGACACACGGTTACCTTGACTTTACTTGAGACATTGGTGAAAGTCGGGCGGGCCCGGAGAGCACCCGCAAGATGGTTACGAGGCACGGCCGGGCCGGCAGGCCGCTCCCGAGTGGGCTGGGCTAACCCTTGCCGTATTTCCTCAGGACGGGGTGACGGGGTCACATTATCGTGAGTCTCTGCTCGTCTCCGCAAGCTAATAATACACTATGGTTTGGGTATTTGTTCTGAGTTGGCCTTTGGCCTTTACGCACTAACCACCACGCGAGAATAGTTATGGGCCTCGACGTCGTAGTATCAGCCGAAGCTTTGTCAGACGTCCAGTTCAGCATTGTGGCCGGGCCGGATCGCGCCATCCAGGCAGAGGTGGTGCTAGTATCCCCTTGCGCACAACGACTCGGAGTGCAACGGGCGATGGGCCCAGACCCCGGAGTGCTTAGGATGTAGACCGGCGGGGACCTCTCTGTTGAGCCTAGGTAGGGCTATGAAGTGTTGATCTTCCGAGGCCGGGCATTGACCCTAGAAAAGTGTGTCCGGCCAGAGTAATCAAGCGTGTTGGAAAACGTGGTGCACCCCTGCAGGGAAGATTATCTATTAATAGTCGTGTCCACGGGAATGGACGTTCAGACTTATATCTTGATCTAATACAACTAGAAATGGATACTTAAGTTATGTGGCTCCGGGAGTGCTTTCTCGCAGGGAGTCGAGGAAGGATCTCTGGGCATTATTGCTACAACATGCTTGATAATTAAACTGCTATTCTTTACTCTTCTTTATGCTGCAAGATGCTTGGAGCTGCTTGAAGATGCTAGTCTTTGATAGGCTAGGCCTTTCCCCTCTATTCTGGCATTCTGTAGTTCAGTCCACAGATACAGCCCTTCCATTTGATACCAATGCATACTTAGTATAGATCTGATGCTTGCGGGTACTTTGGATGAGTACTCACGGTTGCTTTGCTTCCCCTTTTCCCCTTCTTTCTTCTTTCTGGTTGTTGCAACCATATGGTGGATCCCTGGAGCCAGATGCCACCGCCGACGGATACTACTACATGGAGGCCGCCGACGACCAGGAGTAGTTAGGAGGTCCCAGGCAGGAGGCCTTGCCTCTTCGATCATTGATGTTTGTGCTAGCCTTCTTAAGGCATCCTTGTTTAACTTATGTCTGTACTCAGATATTGTTGCTTCTGCTGACTCTTGTGTATCGAGCATGTATTCGAGCCCTCGAGGCCCTTGGCTTGTAATATGAAGCTTGTATTGTTTTAATTTGTGTCTAGAGTTGTGTTTTATATCTTCCCGTGAGTCCCTGATCTTGATCGTACAAATTTGTGGGTATGATTAGTGTACGCTTGAATCGGGGGCGTCACATATGACCTCCTGGCACACACACTCGGCAAAATGAGGTCGTGTGCGACCGGCGAGCACTCAAATACGGAAATATGTATAGTATAGCTAAAAAATACAATTATACAAGAGAAATTGTTTCCAGTCGCAAGTACATCCCACACAGTTAGTCCCCGCTAAGCGATTCCGTTCGTATGTACATCCCACACAGTCGCTCCAAGGAAAACCTTTCCGTTCACAGGTACATCACACACAATTTTTCCCGTTAAATCATTTGTGATAGCATTGCCATTGCACACGATATTAACAATTTTATCATTTGCGTTATTGAATGCATCACACACGGTCCATAGTAGAAACTGTGTGGCAAAGCCTGTCCATCGCACATAGTTTTTATGTGGTAAACGTTTGAGTAAGGTGGCCTAACACAAACAGTTTTCAAGAGAAAGTCGTGTGTGATTTTTCATTGATCCAACACGGTCTATTCCTAGAAACTGTGTGTGTTGCCTCAGGTCATCGCCCACGGTATTTTTTCAATAACCGTTTGCAATAGCAAATCCCAATTAGCAAGCTAATTCGCCATTAGCAGGCTAATTGCCCTATTATTAATAATCCATTTATTAATCTAATTGACATTCATATTAAGCACATAATATATTTCATTTCCATATTAAGGAAGCAGAATTTCATAATTGAAATACATCAGAGTACAACATGATATAGCTTCAGCACTCAGCTACCCCATTACACAACTGCACCAACACCAAGTTTCACATGAAACATGTAGAACCTTTTGAAATTAGCATCATAGATGGTATATAGACAGATGCATCTCATCTGGAAAACTACTGAAGCGGAAGGCGTATATTGATCCTTCATTCATGTTGAAGGTCTTTGCAACTTTAGGCCAGTGCATGTGGATGATTGATCGTCCGTCCTTCGTCCTCTTCAGAAACACTTCAATATTGAACCGTGGGTGTCATATAAAAACCTTCCTTGCCTCCTGACCATAGAGGTGGTTTGAGAGGTAATCATCAGTGAACTACTTTGGAAAGGCCTGAAAACAAGGATGTGCATAAATATCTTCTCTATATTGGAAATGGGGCAAAGGAATAAAAAAGGCAAGGTATAATAGTTAGTACCATCATGTAGTTAACCGATGTCTTCTTCATTGTGCACACAAAGATCTTATTGTTTTTTGTCGCTAATTTCATTATCCTAACAATCTTTCTGAGTTTCTTGACTTGATTGATATTCATGGACAACTCATTTCTCCATATGCAAAAAGGGTCGAACAGTGGGTCAAAACCTCTGACAGCAGGACCTACATGTGCAAGACCAAATTGTTAAAAACCTAAATATTAGAATAGTTCCTGCAATTGCACAATAATGTGCTATTAGACAACGGACCATGCACGTGCAGTTAACTAAACACCACAACAAATGAACCAAATGTTAACCGAGCACCACATTGCACAATATAACATACTCCTAATAGAAGATCAGACAGTTAACCAAACCAAGCATGCTTAACAACTTGGAAATATAGCAATTGTATTTGTTTCTCATGTATTTTGTACACCCAAATTCAATTTATTTCTCACATGGTATATAATAACAGAATGCAGCCACAACAATTGAACATCGCATTGCAGAATTGAACCAAACAGTTAACTAAACACCACAACAAATGAACCAAACATTAACTGAGCACCACATTGCACAATATAACACACTCCTGATAGAAGATCAGATAGTTAACCAAACCAAGCATGCTTAACAACTTGGAAATATAGCAATTGTATTTGTTTCTCATGTATTTAGTATAGCCAAATTCGATTTATTTCTCACATGGTATACAATAACAGAATGCACCCACAACAATTGAACATCGCATTGCAGAATTGAACTAAACAGTTAACTAAACACCACAACAAATGAACCAAACGTTAACTGAGCACCACATTGCACAATATAACATACTCCTAATAGAAGATCAGAAAGTTAACCAAACCAACCATGCTTAACAGCTTGGAAATATAGCAATTGTATTTGTTTCCCATGTATTTAGTACAACCAAATTCGATTTATTTCTCACATCTTTACCTAATATCAAAGGGAGGATTGTTTCTCCACTTTTTTTCGTCATCGGGTCCTTTTGTATTGTCCGCTAATTTTTTTCGCCCGTCATCAGCACGTTCGCGCGTACAACGTATGAAATTTAAAAAGGAAAAGCGGCCGGGTGGGAGTCGAACCCCAGAGCTCCAGCATTGTAACAAGGTGCAAGGCCACTTGAGCTAACTCTCAATTGTGATGGAAAATAGAGTTAGCTACTACTTAATATCAACAAACTTATGGACCCTCTATCCTGCACATGGGCCCATGTTGGGCCTGGTCTGCAGCAAAAAATAGTTATTTCTGCTGGAAGGATAAAGCCAACTGAATTGGCTTACAATTGTGTTAGGAAAACAGCGGCCTTTCTAAATTAGTTAGTCCGGCATCGCTTTTTTACATCAAATAAACAGTACTTCGACAACGAGGTTAATTGAAAGTGTACACCAGTGTGGCCTTTGGTACTACACATGGGATATTTTATCCGAAAACTTATAAATTGAACAAGCATGGAATTATAGGCACACAAGTTTACTGTCGAATATGATTTTTAATTATTAAAACTTTTTACAACATCATAACACTTCTTACTTAAAGATTTGGCTAATTATTATGATTTTATATTATCCTATGAAAGGTTATTTTATCTGATGAATAGTAATATTATTCCATGCCTAAAATCTTAGTTTTTTTTAGGAACCCTAAACCCTAACATGCCTAAAATCATAGTTTGGGAATCTATCTCTTTGCTATCTCATTTTCCTTAGTTGAAGAGACAATTGTCGGTGTTCTGCGAATGGGGGTCCCCAGACTTGCCCGCCTGCGGCCCATGGCGTGGCCAGGCCAGCGGGCGGTACGGCCCATCTTCATCGACAAGACATCCAAGACCCTCGCGAGGGGCCAAGCTTCGCGAGGTGGACGACGCAAGACCTCCTGAGGAGTGGCCTAGTCAGGCAGGCTCACGAGGAGCGGAGATATCAAGGCAGCGCGAACCTCACGAGGCTCTCGTGACGTGAGCCATGACGATCGGCACCAGGCGGGCGCCAGCGCGCGCAGTGTCCTTGTTTCCTCTTTGGTGCTAAGGAGGCCAGCGCAGACGAGGAGTACCGAGGCATCAGACAAAGGTTTCCTTATCGGTGCAACGAGACCAAGACCTGGAGGATGGCAAGACGGAGGTCATCGTGGAGCCCCAGATGGCGTCACCACCAGAGCCCTTTGCAAGCGAAGACCGCTTTTGTCAGGATAGCTTGTACTAGCTGCCCCCTTCAAATTTGCCCGCCGTTGTTGGCTCCCTTCCCGCTCAATATTTGGGGAGAGGACCAGGGCCTATATAAGTAGAGCTAGCCACCACGGTATGGGCATCTGATCTGAGCTTGATCCAATATGATCGAGAGTCTACCCTAGCCACAAGAACACCTCAACCTCAGGAGGCTGTTCTTCCCCTTGTACTGTTCTTCATCAGCCCAAGAGGCAATCCACCACCACCACACTGGAGTAGGGTATTACACCGCAACGGTGGCCCGAACCAGTATAAATCTCGTGTCTTTCTGTGCTGCGAGTTCGTCGAGTTCGTCCACGAGATCTTAGCGAGCTAGGGCGTAGATCGGTAGGAGGGAAAGACTTCGCGCGCACCCCAGAGTTTGAACCTTAAGGGTTTGCCAGAACCCCACATCCGACATTTGGCGTGCCAGGTAGGGGGTGCGCCATAGCTCCTCTCCACCAGCCTAAACCCCACGCCGCCGCACTTCGCCTCCATGGCAGGTGCCCCGCCATCCACCTCCGCAGCCGACATCGACAGCGGAGCATCTGGGTACCGAGCCGTGGCACCCGCCCTACGGCGGGTGCGATGGCCGACCAATTTCAAGCGAGAGATGCCGCCGCGTTACAACGGCGTGGCAGACCCGTCGCCATTCCTGCAGGCGTACGAGGAGGCTGTCCTCGAGGCCGGAGGCGACGACAAGATCATGGCCAACTGGTTCCCCATGGCCCTCGCCGGCGAGCCGCGCGCCTGGCTGCTCAACCTCCCGGGATCCATGATGGCCTCCTGGGGGAACTCCGCGACCTCTTCACCGCTCGCTACACGGTGCCGGCGCACCATGCAGTCGCGGCCCTGCTAGGCGGCTCTCAAGCACCGCCTTCAGATCGCCATGTCAAGCTGTTCCTCCGCCAGATCGGGGCCACCTCCAAGCGCCCGGGGGCTCCGCCGGGTTGGGCTGCACTAGAGGCCGACCTCACCTTCGGCTCGGAAGACCACCCCGACTACACCGCTGGCTCTGGCATGCTCCCAATGCTCTGCACGCCCACCATCTGCAACGTGGCCGTTACCAAGACCCTCATCGACGGCGGTGCCGGCCTCAACTTGCTCTCCGTAGAAGCCTTCAGCCTTCTTCACGTGCCGCTCGAGCGGCTTAGCCTCAGCAAGCCCTTCTCAGGAGTGGGTGGTGGAGCTTCCCACTCTCTGGGGCAGATCCGCCTCCCAGTCACCTTCGGCACATGTCGGTGTACAATAAGAGGGGCACGCTTTTGTACCCCTTTACCTGTGCACCGGCAGTCGGAGCCGTGCCCACGGTCACACCAAGCAGAACAGGGGAGGTGAGCCAAGGTAAGACCGAAGCCCAAGATAATCAGAGCAATGCCAAGGCCGAGACCACAAGGAGCAGAGGGACGAAGCAGGCTCCCCCGGCAAGACCCTTGCCGGGGCAGCTCGCCCCACACCAACAGAGCGAGCCACCCTTGAGCCCACGGTCCCCAACACCATCATCCACGTGGGGCCAGGGCTCGGGAAGGCACCTCTGTGGTGGCATGCAGATCTTTGTGAAGACATATTCAAGATCAGATGAGGATTAGAAGACGACGATCCTCGGCAAGATCCTTGCCGAGGAAGGCCACCAGACCCCCGGCAAGGCCCTTGCCGGGGACGACAGCGCGCCACGGCAAGACCCTTGCCGGGCCACCCGGCAAGGCCCTCACCAAGGACGCCAGCAGGGCCACCGCCAGGCCCACGCCAACCAAGCTTCCACCGCCGTTCACATGCAGCTGCCAGCCCAACCAGCTGGGCGGGCACCTGCGTGGCAACATGCAGCCCCCAGGCCAACTCATGGAGCGCCTGCGTGGCGGCATGCAGATCTTCATGAAGGCTCCACCACCACGCCACCTCAGCTGCCTGCCTGCCTACATGGCGCCGCACGCATCACTGGCCAAGGCGCGTGTCGAAGCAAGGAGGAGCGGCGACGGACGGGACGGGCCTCGCCCCCGTCCCCGATAAAGCAGGGGGACACCTAAGCTACGCATTAAATGCGTCTTGTCCTGTAATACGAGCGATAAGCTCAGGGCACTGTGCGCTTTTCCACCTCCTGTGTGCCACTGTGGCAGCCCCTTTCGACTATAAAAGGAGGCCCATGGCATACTGGAGAAGGATTCGGCTCTTTCGAACCACACACTCACCACATCTAGTTCGAGAGGTCAAGAACTCTCTGAAATACAACCACCAAAGCAGGACTAGGGTTCTACACATCCTCGTGGCCCGAACCTGGGTAAACGCTCCTCGTGCTGGCTACTGATCCTGCTCTTCTTGCAACCCTGCGCCCCGACAACCGTAGTAGGGATTCTTGTGATCCCATAGGTGTCGTTTCCCCCGACATCTTTGGCGCACCAGGTAGGGGCGCAATTGTGAGAATCTTGCCTAGTGGCTAACCCAGCCGTTCTTCATCGCCCTTGGCTCCTGAGAATAAGGCGGCCGGAGGAACGACGCCGGCGCGACAACAGAAAAGCTATGTCGTTCAGAGCTTTGAGTTATTTCCTCCTATATATAAGGTTATCGTCCTCGGAGATTTTTCCTATGTATGAGAGACTTGCACGCAAAGGGGCCCTCCCACAATTGGCAATGCCCTTGTTCTGTGTCGAGTCCGCTCAACAGCTCAAGCGGCCGCGTCGAGAGTGGCGGGGTAGCCTTCCGCACCTGGCAACGCTCTCGATTCTGACTCGAGTCAAGCTCGACAGTTCGGGCGGCCGTGCTAAGGGCGGCAAGGTGGTTTGCGCGGCAGCAAGCACACCCGACAGGCCAATGGGGATCCATCCCCAAGACGCCGCCCTGGGTTTACGCGCCGGCAAACCTACCCAGGTAGCGTAGGGTGGACATACAAAGGAAAGTCGAACAGGAAAATAACATGCATGATGCAGAAAGTGCTGCAGAGTTATATTACATCGAATTGTTGCTACTGTTCTAACTAGAGATAGCGATTGTCTTGGTTATGAACCTGCAGCGGCGATAAGGAACGGGGTGCCTAATCCCGGCGCTGGCCCTCCACCCTCTGAATCTCGCCGACTCGGCTGATGATGGGCTTGATGCGCTCCCTGAGCGGCATGAGGTCAGTACCCTCCGGCAAGCTCTCCAGCGCGGTGTCGAAGTCGAGGTCGGGGTACCAGTGTGCCACCTTGGTGAGAACCTTGGTCATGGCACACTGGCAAAGCCTCCGGGACTCGTCGGTCAGTGAGGCCGCCCGGTTGGCGTGAAGCCGCTCCAGAGCACCGACGACCTTCTCAAAGAACATGGTCAGGCTGCAATTGGCGCTCACGCTCCGCTCCGGGACATACCTCACGTCCGGCATCCCCATGATGTCCAGCTGCGCGGCGGCCTGGTTGGCGACGGTGGCGAAGCGATCGAGCCAACGGTTCTTGCCCTCCACGTGATCCGTGAAGTTGAGGCCCTCGTTCTTCCGCAACTGCTTCTCGGCCTCCAGCTCCTTCGCCAGGGTCCCCTCTTGGGTTTTGGCCTCCGACAGCACCTTCTCGAGACCCTCCAGCTTCAGCTTGAGGTCTTTGATGGAGTTGTTGGCCTCGGAGAGCTCCCCAGCCTTGCTGACGACCGCGCCCTGCGCCTCTGTCAGGGCACTGTTAAGCGTGTCCTTCTCCTGGGACAGCTTCAGGGCCTGCTCCTTCAGCCCGTCACGCTCCGCCTCCACCTCCTCCACCTTGCCGGCGTGAACCTGGGTCTGGGCATTGAGTGCCTCTTTGTGCCTCTGCTCCAGCTCACTGGTCCGCTGCAAGACAAGCTTCTCCACCTCTGCATCCTTGCCGTGAAGCATGGCGGCAAGCTTCTCCTTGTGTGCAGCGAGGTCCTCCTCCTGGGAGTTCAGCGCGGCCTCGTGCTGGGTCCGGGCGGCTTCGGTGGCCGCGGCCAAGTTCCTCGCCGTCTCTTGAGCTTTCTCGACGTCGGCGAGCTTCATGGTGAGCTCCACGTCGCGCTTGGCCAGCTCGCCCTGAGCAGCCTTGAGCTCCTTGTGGGCCTCACGGAACCAGTCCTGTGTCTCGGCAACGCGCTTCTGGAGGTCCGCCTCCGCCTTCTCCACCACCACCGTCCTAGACTTAGCCTTGTCCAGGCGGGCGAGGTGGAGCGCCTGGAGCTTCCGGAAGCTGGCGCCCATGGCGTGGAGGAGCCGCTCTTCCTGCGAACCATCGCCACCAACGACCGGCTCGTCGACGATTTCAAGCCCGGCAGCGGCAAGCACTTCATCGTCGAACACCTCTCCCTCAACGGGTTTCCTGGTGCTCGACGCGCCTGGAAGGTGGACAAACAAGTCATCGCTCACCCTCAGGTAATTGTCGGAGCCAGAAGCAGCAGAAGAGGAAGGCTGGTCGTCAGCCACCTCCTCCTCCTCGGCAGCGGCCCCGCCAGCCTCTCCGGCAGGCCCCTTGCCGGTCTCCTCAGTGGCAGCCTTGCCGGCCTCCCCGGTAGGCCCCTTGGCGGCGTCCTCGGCGGCGATCTTCTCGGCGTCCGCCTCGGCAGCCTTGGCGACGTCCTCGATGACGGCGTCCACGTCCTCTGGGTTCACCGAGGAGGAATCTGGACGCCGAAGAGGGGGGTGAGGCAAGGCCAGGACCAAGAGCCAGAAAGAAAAAGAAACAGGGACGAACGGCGAACGACTTACCTATGCCAGTACCAGGCTGGGAAACGGAAGTCCCCTCCCCGCCAACATTTGGCGTCGAGGCAAAGCCGCCGGCGCCCAAGTCCTCCTCCTCCTCCATGTGTTTGGTCTTGGTGCTTGGCACCCTTGCCGGGGACGCCCCTCGAGGCGGCGTGGTCGATGGAGGCGGCGTGTTGGGAGTAGCCCTCTATGGCTCCTCCTGCTGCTGCTCTCCTCCTGCATACCTGGCAAGGTCAGCACCAAAGTGTCATGCCCCTGACACTTGTCGACGGGGGAAGAGTGATGAACTTACGCTGGGGGCTATGCCGGGGGCTGCTGTCCGGGCTGCTCAACACCACCAGTGGCGCCCTCAAAGTACCAACTAGGGGCTGGCCACCCGCCGAGACCTTGGCCCTCTTCACTCTCTGGGCCAGCGTCTCAACGTCCCTACAAAGGCGAAGACAAGTCAAGATGAGCAACACATATTGAGGAGGCAGAGATAACGAAAAGGAACCAGATACTTACTCGTCGTCCACCTCCTCTGTTGTTTTCCTCTTCCTCCTCGGGCTGAGGGATCCATAATCGAAAGTAACCTCCGTATCAACATCCGCCGGAGGGGGGAAGGAGGTGGTATCTGGACACGCGTGGACGAAGAAGGGGCGGCTGTCTTCTTCTTCACCACGGCCTTCGTCGGCTTCTTTGCCGCCGCGGCCCTCGTGTGGCGCCCGGACCCCTCCAAGGTCAGCTGCGGCCGCGCAGCCCTGCCGGGCCGGACCGGCTCGCCGGAACTGGCCCGCCGCAGGACTCGCCCTCTCCCCGTAGCCGGCGTCGGGCCGGCGGTCTCGGCCTCCTCCGACGAGGACTCGCCGACCACATCTTCAACCAGAGGAGCCTCGGTGCCGGCGATGCTGGCTTCCCCGGCGGCCGCCGCCTACCGGGCGAGCTCCTCCTCCTCCGCGGCCGTCGCGGCCTTGTCCTCCACACCGCCAGCGCTGACGGCCTCCTCGGCAAGCTGTGCCTCCCTCGCCCTGGTGGCGATGTAGTCCAGTTCCGCCTGGGTGGTGTCCTGGACAAGCAGCCGCTCAGCGTCGGCATTGACGTACCCCTCGTGCAGAGTATCAAAGAACTACTGCAGCTCGGCGTCCTCTGGCTCCTTCCAGCTCGGATCAGGGCCATGCGCGTTGTAGTCCAGCATCATGACAATGATATCGGACCGGCGCGAGTTATTGCATAGCGGGACCACCCCCGTCGGCAGCTTGAATAGAGGCCCCTTGAGGACCTGGCCGGTCCGCTCGACCTCGCCGTCGCAGCCCACGTCAAGCTAGAAGAGCCGCTGGCAGAAATGGGCGTGCCTCATCACTGTGAAATTGTGGTCGAGGCCGGGACGAAGCCGCATGATGTCGGCGCGGTTCGTGAAGAGCCAGGCTGGCCTCCCCTTGTTATGCAGCGGAGCGATCCGTCGGCGGATGAAGTCCGCCCCGATCATCTTAAGGGTGAGGCCGGCCTCGGTGAGCCGGAGGATCCTGGTGGTGGCGACCGTGAGCTTCTCGTCGTCAGCATCGACGTTGCTCCAATCGGTTCTGCGGACCGGCAGCGCCCGGCGAACTTCGCAGAACACCGGCGGGTCCTTCTCCTCGATCCAGCACCACCGGCCCCGCCATTCTTCCCACCTCTCCTTCATGGTGCCCTCCGGATACGCTCCCTTGGATCTTGAGACCCAGGCGATGCAACCGGAGATGGCGCCCCCTGGTTGGATCCGAGGGAAGAAGTAATGGCGAAAGAGCGCCATGTTGGGGTGCACCCCGGCGAAGCCCTCGCAGAGATGCGCGAAAAGGGCCATGCACGCCACCGCATTCGGAGTAAAATCCAGGAGGCGGAAGCCAAAGGTATGCATGACGTCGCTAAAGAAATCAGAGAAGGGAGGACAGAGCCCGCAAGAAAAATAATCGACAAAGAAGGGGTACCGATTTGGGCCAGCCTCGGCGCAGTCGGCGGGGACGACGCGCGTGGCTGGATGCCCCGAATTCCCCCCCCCTCTTCACTCCCCACAGGGGCCTGAAGGAGTCCCAAAGCTCGAACACGTCAACTGTCGAGGGTAAGAAGGCGGACTGCGTCTGCTGCACCGCCAGCGAACTCTCCGGCGGCACCGCGGCTCCAGCGTCCTTGGCCACTCCCTTGTCCTTCGTGGATTTTGGCGCCATGGCGGCTGGGGGAGGAGGGCAGGACAGAGGGCGGCGGAAGCGGAACGGCGGCGAGCAGGAACGAAGCTTGGAGAAGAAGAGGAAGGCAGGCGGAGGTTTCCGAGATTGGTGTTGCGCGAAGTGTAAAAGGAACAGTGCGCCCGCGGTTATCCCTTTTATGGGGAAGCCGCGGGTCACGCTGCCATTTACTGCGATGTGACGCATGCGTGCAGGAACCGCCCCACGCATGCCGCCCACGTCACGCACACCCCTCCACGCCGTGCCGCGCGCGCGGGTCATGGGAAGCAAAGCGCGTGAAGAGTTTTACCGCGGTAAAAACCGCCCCGCCTGCCCGCGCACCGTTTTGGGCCTGGCCCAACAACGTGTCACGCTTATGTGTGGCCCAGGCCCGGGGGCTCCTGTCGGTGTACAAAAAGAGGGGCACGCTTTTGTACCCCTTTACCTGTGCACGGGCAGTCAGAGCCGCGCCCATGGTCACACCAAGCAGAACAGGGGAGGTGAGCCAAGGTAAGACCGAAGCCCAAGATAATCAGAGCAATGCCAAGGCCGAGACCACAAGGAGCAGAGGGACGAAGCAGGCTCCCCTGGCAAGACCCTTGCCGGGGCAGCCTCAGCAGCCCCGACAAGACCCTTGCCGGGGCAGCTCGCCCCACACCAACAGAGCGAGCCACCCTTGAGCCCACGGTCCCCAAAGCCATCATCCACGTGGGGCCAGGGCTCGGGAAGGCACCTCTGTGGTGGCATGCAGATCTTTGTGAAGACATATTCAAGATCAGATGAGGATTAGAAGACGACGATCCTCGGCAAGACCTTGCCGAGGAAGGCCACCAGACCCCCGGCAAGGCCCTTGCCGGGGACGACAACGCGCCACGGCAAGACCCTTGCCGGGCCACCCGACAAGGCCCTCACCAAGGATGCCAACAGGGCCACCGCCAGGCCCACGCCAACAAAGCTTCCACCGCCGTTCACATGCAGCTGCCAGCCCAACCAGCTGGGCGGGCACCTGCGTGGCAACATGCAGCCCCCAGGCCAACTCATCGAGCGCCTGCGTGGCGGCATGCAGATCTTCGTGAAGGCTCCACCATCGCGCCACCTCAGCTGCCTGCCTGCCTACATGGCACTGCACGCATTGCTGGCCAAGGCACGTGTCGAAGCAAGGAGGAGCGGCGACGGACGGGACGGGCCTCGCCCCCGTCCCCGGTAAAGCAGGGGGACACCTAAGCTACGCATTAAATGCGTCTTGTCCGGTAATACGAGCGATAAGCTCATGGCACTGTGCGCCTTTCCACCTCCTGTGTGCCACTGTGGCAGCCCCTTTTGACTATAAAAGGAGGCCCATGGCATACTATAGAAGGATTCGGCTCTTTCGAACCACGCACTCACCACAGCTAGTTCGAGAGCTCAAGAACTCTCTGAAATACACCCACCAAAGCAGGACTAGGGTTTTACGCATCCTCGCGGCCCGAACCTAGGTAAACGCTCCTCGTGCTGGCTACTGATCCTGCTCTTCTTGCAACCCTGTGCCCCGGCAACCGTAGTAGGGATTCTTGTGATCCCATAGGTGTCGTTTCCCCCGACAGCACCCGCGACAACTACCGCACCGAGCTGGTGGACTTCGACATCGCCCGCATCGCCCTCCCATACAACGCCATCCTCGGGTACCCAGCTCTCGCTCAGTTCATGGCGGCGACTCACCCGGCCTACAACCTCATGAAGATGCCAGGGAGCAAGGGCGTCCTCACCATCAAGGGGGACACTAAGGAGGCCGTGACGGCACTCAGGCTCGCCTTCAAGACCGCGGCAGCAGCACAGCCAGCCAACGCCGGTACCCCCGAGGCCAAGGAGGCCGCGCCTACCAAGAAGAAGCAGCTGTTCACCCAAGACAAGGCGGAAACCAAGCAGGTGCCGGTCAATGAGGTCGCGTCTTCAGGAGCCACCTTTACCATAGGAGCCGGCCTTGACCCGGGACAAGAAGAAGCCATGGTGAGGTTCTTGCGCGCGAACAAGGAGATATTCGCGTGGGAGCCCAATCAGCTAGTAGGGGTCCCGAGGGAGGTGATTCAGCATCATCTGAGGGTATGCCCCAACGTATGCCCCGTGAAGTAGTGAGCGAGACGGCAACACTGAGAAGCAGGCCTTCATCGTCCAGGAGACACGCAAGCTGGAGGCGGTAGGTGCCATTCACGAAGTTCGATATCCCGAATGGCTGGCGAACCCCGTCATAGTGCCGAAGAAAGGCGGGAAGGAACGGATGTGCGTCAATTTCACCAACCTTAACAAAGCCTGCACCCAAGATCCGTTCCCACTCCCACGCATCGACCAGATTGCCGACTCCACCGCCGAGTGCGACCTGCTGTGCTTCCTGGATGCATTCTCAGGGTATCATCAGATCAAGATGGCGGTGGAAGATGTGGAGAAGACAGCTTTCCTGACACCATGTGGGGTGTACTGCTAAACCTGCATGCCCTTTGGGCTGCGCAATGCGGGCGCGACCTTTCAGCGGCGGATGCACATCGCCGTGGGGCAGCAGCTCGGGAGAAACACAGAGGCCTATGTCGATGAAATAGTGGTAAAGTCTCGCGAGGAGAGAACATTGATTCAAGACTTGGAGGAGACCTTCGAGAGCCTGCGCCAAGTGAACTTGAGGCTTAACCGAGAGAAGTGCGTGTTCGGCGTCCCCTCCGGCAAGCTGCTGGGATTCCTCGTATCCCACAGAGGGATTGAGGCGAACCTGAAGAAGATCAAGGCCATCGAGGACATGAGCCCACCAAAGACCCTCAAAGAGATGCAGAAGCTAGCAGGGCGGGTAACCGCATTAGGGCATTTCATCTCCAAACCGGGAGAGCGCGCCTTACCCTTCTTCAAGCTCATGAAGAAGAAGGGTCCGTTCAAGGGGACCCCAGAGGCCGACCAGGCCTTCCAAGACCTCAAGAAATACCTTACCAGCCCTCCGAAGATGGTGGCACCACGGCCTCTCGAGCCCCTGGTACTCTACCTTGCCGCCACCCCGTACTCCGCCAGTGCGGCGCTGGTGGCGGATCAGGAGGAGCGCCAAGTCAAGGGCACGCTGCGCCAAGCCGGAGCCAAAGTGGTGCAGGGTCAGGAAGGCGCAGCAAAGGCCTCAGCGGCAAAAGACCAAGCTCAGCAGGACAATGGTGCAGAAACTCCTGAGGGCGGTCATGTCTCAGGAACCCCTCCCCCTCAGGAGATGCCCCAATCTCTGCAGGACCCGGGCCTCGATAGTGTGCCAGCTCTCGTCGAACACCCGGTGTACTTCGTCAGCACCGTGCTGCGAGACGCGAGGGCACGCTACCCCATGCCTCAAAAGCTCCTGCTCGCACTCTTGGTGGCCTCACGTAAGCTGTGACACTACTTCCAGGGCCACCCCATCAAGGTCGTCTCAGCCTACCCGTTGGAGAGGGTGCTCAGGAGCCCCAACTCGGCTGGAAGGGTCGCTGAGTGGAACATCGAGCTGCAAGCATTCCAGTTGGAGTTCAGCATTACCAGGGTCATCAAAGGGGCCGCGCTCGCTGATTTTGTGGCAGAATGGACGGATGCCTCGACGCTTGAAGAAGGCGAAGACTGGTCCACTTCACCAGGGAGCGGGGCTCCAGACGGCTGGGTCATGTATTTCGATGGCGCCTTCGCGCACCAGGGCACGGGGGCTGGAGCAGTGCCCATTTCGCCCACTCAGGACAAGCTTTACTACGCCATGCAACTCTGCTTCCAGCACGGCGAGAAGGTCTCCAACAATATCGCAGAATACGAAGGCCTCATAGCTGGCTTGAAGGCTGCGGCGGCTCTAGGGGTGAAGCGCCTTACCGTCAGAGACGACTCGCAACTCCTCGTCAACTTCTCCAAAAAGGTATACGAGCCAAAGGACGAGCACATGGAGGCGTACCTCACGGAGGTGCGTAAGATGGAGAAGCAGTTCTGGGGCCTGGAGCTGCAGCACGTGCCCCGGGGCACTAACAAGGAAGCCGACGACATCGCCAGAAGGGCATCCAAGCGGCAGCCGCAAGAACCCGGCATCTTTGAGGAGCGGCTCTTCAGGCCATCGGCTACACCGCCACTTTCAAGCACGACTCAGCCTCGGGAGGAGCTCCCACAGCCTCCAGCCACGGGAGCCCTAGCCTGTGGCCCGACCTCAGGAGCTCAGCTGCTCTAGGCGTTCGAGCCCCAGGAGGAATGTTGGACCAAGGAATTCAAGGAGTACCTGACGCACGAGACGTTGCTGAAGAAGGAAGAGGACGCGGAGCGCGTGGCCCGGCAAGCCACGGCATACTGTATCCAAGACGGCGAGTTGTACAAGAAACGACCGAATGATGTCACGCTGTGCTGCATCTCCAGTGATCAAGGAAGGGAGTTGCTGACTGACATACACGGCGGGGATTGCGGACACCACTCGTCGTCACGGACCCTCGTCGGTAAGGTGTTCCGCAGTGGATTCTACTGGCCTACAGCACTCAACGACGCAGCCGAGCTGGTGAAGTCCTGCGAAGCTTGCCAATTCCACGCCAAGCAAATCCATCAGCCAGCTCAGGGCCTCCAAACCATTCCGCTCACGTGGCCGTTCGCGGTCTGGGGGCTGGACATCTTAGGCCCGTTCCCACGGGCGCCAGGGGGCTACCGCTATCTCTACGTCGCCATCGACAAGTTCACCAAGTGGGCGGAAGTGGAAGCCGTCCGTACGATCCCGGCCGGCTCTGCTGTCAAGTTCATCAAGGGCCTCGTGAGCCGCTTCGGGGTCCCCAACCGCATCATCACAGATAACGGCTCATAGTTTACTAGTAACCTCTTCAAAACCTACTGTGCTAACCTTGGAACGCAGATCTGCTACGCTTCGATGGCCCACCCCAGGAGTAATGGTCAGGCCGAATGCGCTAACGCGAAGGTCCTAAGGGGCCTCAAGACCAGGACCTTCAAGAAGAAGCTGGAGGCCTGTGGCAGGGGCTGGCACGACGAGCTCCAGTCCGTGTTGTGGTCCATCCGCACCACCGCCACCAACCCAACGGGCGAGACTCCATTCTTCCTCGTCTACAGAGCTGAAGCAGTCCTTCCTCACGAGGTCAAGCATCGCTCCGCACGGGTCCTGGCGTTCGACGAAACGCAGCAGGACGACACGCGGGGGATGGATCTCGTGCTGGGGGAGGAACGTCGTCGCGAAGCTGCACTGAGGGTGGCAAGGTACCAGCAAGCGCTACGGCGATACCACTGCTGCAACATCCGCTCCAGGACACTCGAGACGGGTGACCTAGTCCTGAGGCGGGTCCTCTCCAGGGAAGGGTTGCATAAGCTTTCACCAATGTGGGAGGGCCCATTCAAGGTCGTCCACATCTCCAGGCCTGGCGCCGTGCGCTTGGAGATACAAGACGGGATACCTATCCAAAATGCCTGGAACATCCAGCACCTCCGGAAGTTCTACCCTTGAAGCAAGGCCCAGAGCCTGTGAAGAAAGGCCCAGAGCCTGTGAAGAAGGCCTGGTGCCTGTGAAGAATCGCCGCCCGTGACACTCTCACGTAATAATGAGTTGGGGATGTACACGCCCCTGAGTCTCAGGAGCGCCGGCCTCAGGCCCTGGGGCTCCCGCCCACGCCTAGTGGCAGTACTTAGCTCCGCGCTGGTGAGAAGACTTGAAGACTAGATTAGGTGCCGGACGCGGATTTTCATTTGCTTTCCGTGGTTGGCTCGCTTTTCCTTAATCAAAGTTTGCTTTTGGCGTTCCTTGCTGATTTGATTCCCTTGCCTCTCACCGCATTTTCCCGCTCTGGTTTGCTCGTGTTCTCTCTCTCGCATACCTCGCCTAATCCGTGCGAGCATTTTTCCCCTCTCTGCCTTCTCGCGAGCCACCCTCGTTCGAGCCCAAAAGCTGGCGCACCTCTCCTAATCCGTGCCCCTCGGGTACCGCCATACAAAGCGCCAGGTCAAGGCCTGGGTGAACGGCAAACCTTTTAACGCACTTCCTAACGAATTTTTGCAGTTCCTGAGCGAATGCAGGCCACCAAGGCAAGATGGACACGAGGAAACAAACACCTCGTGAGGAAGAGGGCGTCCTGAATATACCAGCTTAAGTTATATTTGCGCAAAATAACGACACGGCACGGAAACAACACGCATAGTGCAATAACCAAGGAACCATAGTTCGGTACACGCCCCCTGGGCCCATACTGGTTTCATTCTTGATGCAGGAAAAAGAGTAAAACAAAAGTGCCGTTGTAGCGACCGGCGGAGGCAGGCCCCTAGCGCCACCCCGAGCCTAGCCGGACCCTTCCTCGCGCTTCACGGAGGCACGGCGACAAGGTGACCCGCTGCCGCCTTCAAAGCGGGCGCGGCGGCACGGCAGCTGGTCGTAGCCGCCACTGCTGGAGCTGTCGTCGGAGGAAGAGGCGACGTTGCTGGACGAGACACGGTCGCCGCCGAGGGCAGGCTCGCCCTCATCCTCGTCGCGGCCGTCACCAAGGCTGAGCACCTCCTCGCCGTCGTTCGCCTCGGGGCAGCACCCGGCGCGGCGACCATCTTCCCCAAACACCCTCACATAGAGGGTCGATCCACCATCGTACTTGAAGTGGAGGGTGCACCACCTGCCCAGACCGCGCGCGCGGGCGAACGTCTGCCAGCCGCGGGCCAGGGCTATGTTGCCCGCGGCGGAAGTCTCGACCGCAACCCAAGAGGCCTTGCTGCAGCAACCATCCGCCTGCAACTAGAGTCTGCCTGGACCAGAGGCTGGCAGTTCGCCGATGAAGAAGCGCGGAAGTTTGAGCCAGTTGCCGGCCGGGCTCTCCGACCAGACGACAAACTCCGGCGACACCTCCGCCGAGTGGAAGCGCGGACGGGGGGGCCGCACCACCATAGCACGCCTCCCCTCGTCAACTGGACCGCCATGGCTGGGACGACCCCCTACGCGTGCCACGGCGCCGCCACGACAGTGGGCCACGGCGGGGGTCGCGGGGTGCTTGCGCGGACGGCCACGCCCGCGCTTGGGCGCAGGGGAGCCGGGTCCCCTGCGAGGGGCCTTTCCCTTCTCGGCGGCATAGAACTTCCTTCGTGGCGCCATTGGTGGCACTGCAAGCAATGGAGCGAGGAGGAAGAAGCAAGCGAGCAAGGAAGAGATGGGCGACGGGGGTTCCGCCCCCTCCCCCCTCCCCATTTATAGCGAAAAAAGGCCAACCGGCGCCCCCCACGATCACAGGTAATGATGGTTTTCCTTGCATGTCGCAGGGACATGTCAAGTCGAGCAGTTGCCGAGGCAGCATGGGGAAGTGGAGACGCCCACGTCCAATCAACCGCCACGCGTCAACCGAGGCCGCAGGATTTTGGGGCCTGCGGCGCTCTGTGCTTGACCCTTGGCTTCGCCGCGAAGCAAAGCCCGAGCGCACCTTGGGCCTGGGGGCTACTATCGGCGTTCTGGGAACGGGGGTCCCCAGACTTGTCCGCCTGCGGCCCACGGCGTGGCCAGGCCAGCGGGCGGCACGGCCCATCTTCATCGACAAGACATCCAAGACCCTCGCGAGGGGCCAAGCTTCGCCAGGCGGACGGCGCAAGACCTCCTCAGGAGTGGCCTAGTCAGGCAGGCTCACGAGGAGCAGAGATATCAAGGCGGGGCGAACCTCACGAGGCTCTCGTGACGTGAGCCATGACGATCGGCACCAGGCGGGCAACAGTGCCTGCAGTGTCCTTGTTTCCTCTTTGGTGCTGAGGCCAGCGCAGGCGAGGAGTACCGAGGCATCAGGCAAAGGTTGCCTTATCGGTGCAATGAGACCAAGACCAGGAGGACGGCAAGACGGAGGTCATCGTGGAGCCCCAGACGGCGTCACCACCAGAGCCTTTTGCAAGCGAAGACCGATTTTGTCAGGATAGCTTGTACTAGCTGCCCCCCTTCAAATTTGCCCGCCATTGTTGGCTCCCTTCCCACTCAATATTTGGGGAGAGGACCAGGGCCTATATAAGTAGAGCTAGCCACCACGGTAGGGGCATCTGATCTGAGCTCGATCCAATCTAATCGAGAGCCTACCCTACCCACAAGAACACCTCAACCTCAGGAGGTTGTTCTTCCCCTTGTACTGTTCTTCATCAGCCCAAGAGGCAATCCACCACCACCACACTGGAGTAGGGTATTACACCGCAACGGTGGCCCGAACCAGTATAAATCTTGTGTCTTTCTGTGTTGCGAGTTCGTCGAGTTCGTCCGCGAGATCTTAGCGAGCTAGGGCGTAGATCGGTAGGAGGGAAAGACTTCGCGCGCACCCCAGAGTTCGAACCTTAAGGGTTTGCCAGAACCCCACATCCGACAACAATCGATCACCCCTACTCTATTGTATAAATTTTTTCACGCATATCATTACGTGAATGTATATATTTGATAATTTACGTAGAAACCAATTTTTTAATGTATGAACTTTGCATACTCTACAGCAGGTATGAGGGAATACCTACATTTCTATGTTAAAAAAAGAATATCTACATTTCTAAAGGGCCAGTGCATTGTTGTAAAGTTTTCCATTAAAGTGATTGTCAAATCTTATTTTGTATTCAATAGTCGCTTAAGCTATCTCATAAAGCTATTGTAGATGTGACTTGGTACTCCTACAATACACAGACAGTTTTTTGAGATTGCTACCCGGTAGACACATTTACCAACCACCCTCGGACAAAAACAAAACTGAAATACTGTAAATTTAAACATTTCTTACAACATGAGGCAACCTCCATCGTTCAATATCCAATCAAGACGAGCAACCCCAGCTAACATGAACTTCTTTAGAGAGTCATCGAAAAATCGCGCGGTAGAGAAAAAGAGTCATTCTAAGATGATGCAGAACACAAAGAGACATATATGTAGGGTGGAGGAAGGAGTAATTCAACAGTAAAAAAGGCCAGCATTGTCGCCTGATGTACGTGATAGTCAAAAATATATGTGATACACACAATTGATATCGAATCATAGAATATGTATCCTAAAGATATGTCACACAAAATTGATATTGTGCAATAGAATATGTATGCCCCATTGCAACGCACGGGCATTTGTGCTAGTGGTATACAATAACAGAATGCACCCACAACAATTGAACATCGCATTGCAGAATTGAACCAAACAGTTAACTAAACGCCACAACAAATGAACCAAACGTTAACTGAGCACCACACGCCACAATATAACATACTCCTAACAGAAGATCGGACAGTTAACCAAACCAAGCATGTGCTACCTCTTGAGCACTGCGTTGGTTTTCCCTTGAAGAGGAAAGGGCGATGCAGTAGAGTAGCGTAAGTATTTCCCTCAGTTTTTGAGAACCAAGGTATCAATCCAGTAGGAGGCCATGCACGAGTCCCTCGCACCTACACAAACAAATAAAATCCTCGCAACCAACACAATAAAGGGGTTGTCAATCCCTTCATGGTCACTTACGAAAGTGAGATCTGATAGATATGATAAGATAATATTTTTGGTATTTTTATAATAAAGATGCAAAGTAAAATAAAAGGCAATGAAAATAGCTAAGTGTTGGAAGATTAATATGATGGAAAATAGACCCGGGGGCCATAGGTTTCACTAGTGGCTTCTCTCTAGAGCATAAGTATTACGGTGGGTAAACAAATTACTGTTGAGCAATTGACAGAATTGAGCATAGTTATGAGAATATCTAGGTATGATCATGTATATAGGCATCACGTCCGAGACAAGTAGACTGACTCCTGCCTGCATCTACTACTATTACTCCACACATCGACCGCTATCCAGCATGCATCTAGAGTATTAAGTTCAAAAGAACAGAGTAACGCTTTAAGTAAGATGACATGATGTAGAGGGATAAACTCATGCAATATGATATAAACCCCATCTTGTTATCCTCGATGGCAACAATACAATACGTGCCTTGTTGCCCCTACTGTCACTGGGAAAGGACACCGCAAGATTGAACCCAAAGCTAAGCACTTCCCCATTGCAAGAAAGATCAATCTAGTAGGCCAAACCAAACTGATAATTCGAAGAGACTTGCAAAGATAACCAATCATACATAAAAGAATTCAGAGAAGATTCAAATATTGTTCATAGATAACCTTGATCATAAACCCACAATTCATCGGTCTCAACAAACACACCGCAAAAGAAGACTACATCGAATAGATCTCCACAAGAGATGGGGAGAACATTGTATTGAGATCCAAAAAGAGAGAAGAAGTCATCTGGCTAATAACTATGGACCCGAAGGTCTGAGGTAAACTACTCACACATCATCGGAGAGGCTATGGTGTTGATGTAGAAGCCCTCCGTGATCGATGCCCCCTCCGGCGGAGCGCCGGAAAAGGCCCCAAGATGGGATCTCACGGGTACAGAAGGTTGCGGCGGTGGAATTAGGTTTTTGGCTCCGTATCTGGTAGTTTGGGGGTACGTAGGTATATATAGGAGGAAGACATACGTCGGTGTAGCAACGTGGGCCCCACGAGGGTCGAGGGCGCGCCCCCCTACCTCGTGCCTTCCTGATTGATGTCTTGACGTAGGGTCCAAGTCCTCTGGATCATGTTCATTCCGAAAATCACGTTCCCGAAGGTTTCATTCCGTTTGGACTCCGTTTGATATTCTTTTTCTGCGAAACTCAGAAATAGGCAAAAAACAGCAATTCTGGGCTGGGCCTCCGGTTAATAGGTTAGTCCCAAAAATAATATAAAAGTGTATAATAAAGCCCAATAATGTCCAAAACAGAATATAATATAGCATGGAACAATCAAAAATTATAGATACGTTGAAGACGTATCAAGCATCCCCAAGCTTAATTCCTGCTCGTCCTCGAGTAGGTAAATGATGAAAATAGAATTTTTGATGTGGAATGCTACTTAGCATATTTTCAATGTAATTCTTCTTATTGTGGCACGAATGTTCATATTTAATATGATTGAAGATAAAAGTTTAATATTGACATAAAAACAATAATGTTTCAAGCATGCTAACCAAGCAATTATGTCTTATCAAAATAACATAGCCAAAGCAAGTTATCCCTACAAAATCATATAGTCTGGCTATGCTCCATCTTCCCCACACAAAATATTCACATCATGTAGAACCCTGGTTTTAGCCAAGCAATTGGTTCATACTTTTTAACGCGCTTCAGCCTTTTCAACTCTTACGCAATACATGAGCGCAAGCCGTGGATATAGCACTATGGTGGAAATAGGTATAATGGTAGGGGTTATGTGGGAAGACAAAAAAAGAGAAAGTCTCACATCAACGAGGCTAATCAACGGGCTATGGAGATGCCCATCAATTGATGTCAATGCAAGGAGTAGGGATTACCATGCAATGGATGCACTAGAGCTATAAGTGTATGAAAGCTCAAAAAGAAACTAAGTGGGTGTGCATCCAACTTGCTTGCTCATGAAGACCTCAGGCATTTTGAGGAAGCCCATCATTGGAATATACAAGCCAAGTTCTATAATGAAATTTCCCACTAGTATATGAAAGCAACAAAATGAGAGACTCTCTGTCATGAAGATCATGGTGCTACTTTGAAGCACAAGTGTGGTAAAAGGATAGTAACATTGTCCCTTCTCTCTTTTTCTCTCATTTTTTTTATTTGGGCCTTTTCTCCTTTTTTATGGCCTCCTTTTTTTTAGTCCGGAGTCTCATCCCGACTTGTGGGGGAATCATCGTCTCCATCATCCTTTCCTCACTTGGGACAATGCTCTAATAATGATGATCATCACACTTTTATTTACTTACAGCTCATGAATTACAACTCAATACTTAGAACAAAATATGACTTTATGTAGATGCCTCCGGCGGTGTATCGGGATATGCAATGAATCAAGAGCGACATGTATGAAAGAATTATGAATGGTGGCTTTGCCACAAATACAATGTCAACTACATGATCATGCAAAGCAATATGACAATGATGGAGCGTGTCATGATAAACGAAATGATGGAAAGTTGCATGGCAATATATCTCAGAATAGCTATGGAAATGCCATAATAGGTAGGTATGGTGGCTGTTTTAAGGAAGATATAAGGAGGTTTATGTGTGATAGAGCGTATCATATCACGGGGTTTGGATGCACCGGCGAAGTTTGCACCAACTCTCAAGGTGAGAAAGGGCAATGCACGGTACTGAAGAGGCTAGAAAAATGCGGAAAGGTAAGTGTGCGTATAATCCATGGACTCACATTAGTCATAAAGAACTCATATACTTATTGCAAAAATTTATTAGCCCTGAAGCAAAGTACTACTACGCATGCTCCTAGGGGAAGGGTTGGTAGGAGTTAACCATCGCGTGATCCCGACCGCCACACAAAGGATGACAATCAATAAATACCTCATGCTCCGACTTCGTTACATAACGGTTCACCATATATGCATGCTACGGGAATCACAAACTCCAACACAAGTATTTTTCAATTCCACAATTACTCAACTAGCACAACTATGATATTACCACCTTTATATCTCAAAACAATTATCAAGCATCAAATTTCTCATGATATTATAATTAAAGCAAATTGCCATGATATTTTAAGACTCTCAAAATAATATAAGTGAAGCATGAGAGATCAATAGTTTCTATAAAACAAATCCACCGCCATGCTCTAAAAGATATAAGTGAACCACTAGAGCAAAAACTATATAACTCAAAAAATATAAGTGAAGCACATAGAGTATTCTAACAATTTTTGAATCATGTGTGTCTCTCTCAAAAGGTGTGTACAGCAAGGATGATTGTGGCAAACTAACAAATAAAGACTCAAATAATACAAGACGCTCCAAGCAAAACACATATCATGTGGTGAATAAAAATATAGCTCCAAGTAAAGTTACCGATGGAAGTATACGAAAAGAGGGGATGCCTTCCGGGGTATCCCCAAGCTTTGGCTTTTAGGTGTCCTTAGATTATCTTCGGGTGCCATGGGCATCCCCAAGCTTAGGCTCTTGTCACTCCTTGTTCCATAATCCATCAAATCTTTTACCCAAAACTTGAAAACTTGACAACACAAAACTTAACAGAAAATCTCGTGAGCTCCGTTAGCGAAAGAAAACAAAACACCACTTCAAGGTACTGTAATGAACTCATTCTTTATTTATATTGGTGTTAAACCTAATGTATTCCAACTTCTCTATGGTTTATAAACTATTTTACTAGCTATAGATTCATCAAAATAAGCAAACAACACACAAAAACAGAATCTGTCAAAAACAGAACAGTCTGTAGTAATCTGTAACTAACGCAAACTTATGGAACTCAAAAAATTAAGCCAAAATAGGACCACGTAGACAATTTTTTTATTGATTAGCAGCAATTGGAATCAATATTTTATGACGTACTGGTGATTTTTAACAATTATTTTTGTGAACAGAAAGTTTCTGGAATTTTCAGCAAGATCAAATAACTATCATCCAAGAAGATCCTATAGATTAAACTTGGCACAAACACTAATTAAAACATAAAAACATGTCTAACCAGAGGCTAGATCAAATATTTATTCCTAAACAGAAGCAAAAATAAAAAAACTAAAAATAAAATTGGGTTGCCTCCCAACAAGCGCTATCGTTTAACGCCCCTAGCTAGGCATAAAAGCAAGGATAGATCTAGGTATTGCCATCTTTGGTGAGCAAATTCTTAATGGAGTTATGCTCGGTGATCCTTTGATCTAAAGCATCCAGCCGCTTATTGCAAAGCGTAATCAGATTATTCATGCGGTTGATATTCCCACCAATACTTATAAGAGGTTCAACATTTTTTTGTAATTCACATAATTTCTCTAGAATTTGAGTCTCTTCTTGGGTAAGGGATGATCCTTTTTGTAGGGGGAGTACTCCCACTATCCCCTCTATAATTTCATAAGCGAAGCCAGGATCAATATCAATAAAACTACCTTTGGCGGAAAAATCAAGGAGTTGTCTATGGGGCAAGGTTAGCCCAACATGAAAATTGCGAAGCAAGATTTTAAAATCTCCCTCTATATTGAAACTACGATAAGATTAGAGCATCCTAAACCAAGCATCTTTTAAATTTTCCCCTTGTCTTTGCTTGAAGTGGAGGACTTCAAAGTAGGGAGACGAAGGGATGAAGACCGAGCTAGCCATAACGACAAGCAAGCAATCCAACACACGAGCAAACAAGAAGCGAGCAAAAAAGAGGCGAACGAAAAAGAGAGGGCGAATAAAACGGCAAGGGTGAAGTGGGGGAGAGGAAAACGAGAGGCAAATGGCAAATAATGTGATGCGGGAGATAAGGGTCTGTGATGGGTACTTGGTATGTTGACTTTTGCATAGACTCCCCGGCAACGGCGCCAGAAATCCTTCTTGCTACCTCTTGAGCACTACGTTGATTTTCCCTTGAAGAGGAAAGGGTGATGCGGTAGAGAAGCGTAAGTATTTCCCTCAGTTTTTTAGAACCAAGGTATCAATCCAGTAGGAGGCCACGCACGAGTCCCTCGCACCTACACAAATAAATAAAATCCTCGCAACCAACGCAATAAAGGGGTTGTCAATCCCTTCACGGTCACTTACGAAAGTGAGATCTGATAGATATGATAAGATATGATTTTTGGTATTTTTATAATAAAGATGCAAAGTAAAATAAAAGGCAATGAAAATAGCTAAGTGTTGGAAGATTAATATGATGGAAAATAGACCCGGGGGCCATAGGTTTCACTAGTGGCTTCTGTCGAGAGCATAAGTATTACGGTGGGTAAACAAACTACTGTTGAGCAATTGACAGAATTGAGCATACTTATGAGAATATCTAGGTATGATCATGTATATAGGCATCACGTCCGAGACAAGTAGACCAACTCCTGCCTGCATCTACTACTATTACTCCACACATCGACCGCTATCCAGCATGCATCTAGAGTATTAAGTTCAAAAGAACAGAGTAACGCTTTAAGTAAGATGACATGATGTAGAGGGATAAACTCATGCAATATGATATAAAGCCCATCTTGTTATCCTCGATGACAACAATGCAATACGTGCCTTGCTGCCCCTACTGTCACTGGGAAAGGCCACCGCAAGATTGAACCCAAAGCTAAGCACTTCTCCCATTGCAAGAAAGAGCAATCTAGTAGGCCAAACCAAACTGATAATTTGAAGAGACTTGCAAAGATAACCAATCATACATAAAAGAACTCAGAGAAGATTCAAATATTGTTCATAGATAAACTTGATCATAAACCCACAATTCATCGGTCTCAACAAACACACCGCAAAAGAAGATTACATCGAATAGAGCTCCACAAGAGAGGGGGAGAACATTGTATTGAGATCCAAAAAGAGAGAAGAAGCCATCTAGCTAATAACCATGGACCCGAAGGTCTGAGGTAAACTACTCACACATCATCGGAGAGGCTATGGTGTTGATGTAGAAGCCCTCCGTGATCGATTCCCCCTCCGGCGGAGCGCCGGAAAAGGCCCCAAGATGGGATCTCACGGGTACAGAAGGTTGCGGCGGTGGAATTAGGTTTTTGGCTCCGTATCTAGTAGTTTGGGGGTACGTAGGTATATATAGGAGGAAGAAGTACGTCGGTGGAGCAACATGGGCCCCACAAGGGTGGAGGGCGCGCCCAGGGGGGTAGGCGCGCCCCCCTACCTCGTGCCTTCCTGGTTGATGTCTTGACGTAGGGTCCAAGTCCTCTGGATCATGTTCGTTCCGAAAATCACGTTCCCGAAGGTTTCATTCCGTTTGGACTCCGTTTGATATTCTTTTTCTGCGAAACTCTGAAATAGGCAAAAAACAGCAATTCTGGGCTGGGCCTCCGGTTAATGGGTTTGTCCCAAAAATAATATAAAAGTGTATAATAAAGCCCAATAATGTCCAAAACAGAATATAATATAGCATGGAACAATCAAAAATTATAGATACGTTGGAGACGTATCAGCATGGTAGACAACTTGGAAAATTGCACCCTGAAGAATTGACCATCACATTTGCAGAATTCAACCAAACAGTTAACTGAACACCACATTGCACGACATATAGAACATATATTCTAGAGCAGTAGATTGCATGGTAAAATTAGATAGCACAATTCACTAGAATTTGTTAAGGAAAGGCAGTAGCTAGCAAACTGAACATGGGTCCTTATAGTGAGCTAATAAGACAAGCTACTCCTCATTGTCGGAGATATCGATGACGATTGGCTCCTTGGACATGGAAGAGGGCGAGGCCTCCGCTTTGTGGGTGCCCTCGTCATAGTGGTGAGTTGCCTGAGCCGCTCCGGGCACCAACCTGCTGGCTCTCGAGATGAGGTAAGCACGTGCACGCTGAGAAAACACCTCGTAGTCTTCATCGAAGGCACCGACGGTGGCCTCGAGAAAATGCCACGAACTGTCGTTTAAAGCAGCCAACCGCGCCGCGGCGTCGGTGCACAAGGCGTTGACGGTGGCCTCGACGGTGAGGTGCTCCTCCAAGATCTGGGGTCAGCACGAATGGCAACCATCGTGACCTCATCTGCGCGTGCGGCCGTGATTTGCTTCTCCGCTGCCAAATGCTCCTTGAGATCCTGGCTATGCTGTGTGCACCATGGCATAGGGCGGCGCTTATTTGGTGGAGGGGTCGGTGATTTGGGTGGAAGTTGACGCGCTCGCACCGACGGTCGGGGCATGTGGGATGTGGAAGGAGAAGGAGGATGGGGGTCGGGTGTGGATTACCTGCCTGGATAGGTGAGGCCGAGCAGCGTGAAGGAGGGTCGCGGGTGAGCAGGCGGCGCTGCAAGCAAGGAGTGAAGATTTCAACTTGGAAAGGAAGGCGGAAATAGGGGAAATGTGGCTTTTGGTAAGGGGAGGGGGCGGGGAGGTAGAAATTTCCGCGGAAGCCGAAAATTTGGAATCGCTTCAGCGAAAAAATTGGCGCGCAAAGTGTCATCAGACACGGTCCCTTATTCAGAACTGTGTACGATATGTGAACATCACAAACGATTCAGATAGCTTAACACGTGTGTGATGAGTTTGAACATCAAAAATTTTGGTTCGAATTTCCCTGGTTACAGTGGTCATCCACGTCATTGCATAATTTGGGTACACAAAGGAGACTACAGCACACCCACACTTCTTAATCGAGCAAGTTCAGCAATTAAATAGAGCTAGCTGACCTAAACATTACTCCAAGAAATTAAAGACTGGCACTCTTATAATTAAACAAAACAAAGAGTACTACTATGGCTGGTGCTCGTCGATCTCCGCCGCCGCCTCCATGTCCAGCTCGCGCCAGACGGTCTCCTAGGGAAGGGGCTCCATGCTATCCATCGAACCATACTCAGCAAGCATCTCGCCATCCGCATCCGCCATCTCTTTGAAAAGGCCGCCACGAGCTGGGCGTAGGCGGCGGCGATCTGGGCTTGGACGGGCTCCATCGTCGCAATGTATGCGGCGGAGGAACGTACGGCTGCTTGAACACTCTCGGCGAGTGCCAGCTCTTCGGCTGTGGGTTGCCGACCCTTGTCGAAGAAGCTTCCGTCCGATTTGTGCGGTGACCGCCAGGAGCTGGGCATGGGCAGCCTCGACATGGTCGTGGGCAGCCTCCATCAGGGCTAAGGCCGCTGCTGCGGAACGAACAGCTGTTGTGCCGCTCTCGCTAGTTGCTATCCCCGAGGAAGATGTTGCTGCCGCCACCTGAGAAGCAACAGCGGCCGTTTGGGCTGCCTTGGACGCCCGGTCGTAGATTGCGGCCACGCTCATGCACCTTGTTAGCACGCGCATGGCGGCTGCAGCCGCGCTCTCGCCAGAGTGGGCCACCGAAGTTGCCCTCACGACACGGGTCCATGTGCCCATCTTTCACCGGCGATGATTGAACAGTTAAATGATATTTGGGGAGCGAGCTAGTGTGCTTGAGACGCCGGCTGTGGACTATAACCGACATACCTTATCACGTAAGCCATAGGTGTACTATACACCTACGGTGCTCCAGGATATTTTGTGCTGCATCTCACACAGTTGGTGATAATAAACTGTGTGTGATCTACTTGATTTTTCATCTTGATTTGAATTACATAATGGGGTCACAGCGGCAATGGACGGTGTTTGAATTGATATACCTTTTATCTGCAGTGAACATGCAACTATATGTGTGTCGTAAAAGAATTGGAATTATTCAGGGTTCGTTTGAATATTTTATACATTAAATTGGTTTTCTAGCCATTTCAGGTGCACAATTCAAAATTAAACTACATGCACATGCTCTGGTGCACCAACATGGGTTGTAAAATCATATATGTGTCCATGGGTTTATGCTTACGTCCCATGCAAGAAATGGGTATGAAATGTGAACACCACGACACCGTGGCTCTCTGGCAAACATCGACGTACTTGCTTTTGTAATTCTAGTAAATCCAAAATTCGTCTGAAATTCATGAAACTTGGCATGCTATCATGGAGCGGCATCAACATGCCGTGGTAAAAAATTTGTCCCATTTGGGGCAGGTTTGGGTATAACCTTCTCATAAACCAGAGCTTCTCACAACAAGTGTGATGGTTTCGATAGGGAATGTTTCACCTTTCTGGACGAAACGATATCCGTTGCCTCTTCTCGATTTCAATTTTTTTCCTGGTGTCAACACAGAACAACAGGAGTGTTGTGTCAATTTTTGGGATTTTTCGGGGTTCGCTTCGACATTTTTATACATTAACTGAGTTTTCTATGCACTCATGTGCATAATTGAAATTTGAACTACAGGCACATGCTCTAATGCATATAAATTAGTTGAAAATTCAAATATGTGTCCTTGGTTGCCTGCTTAGGTCCCATGCAAGAAATGGGAATGAATGTCAAAAACCTTGCCACGGTCACTCGGCCGCAAACATTGAGATACATGGTTTTTAAATTCTAGTAAATCCAAAGCTCGTCTGAAATTCCTGAAACTTGGCATGCTATCATGGAGCGGCATCAACATGCTGTGGTAAATTTTTTGTCCCATTTGGGGCAGGTTTGGGGATATGCTTCTCACAAACCAGAGCTTCTCACAACAAGCCTGATGGTTTTGGTAGGGAACGTCCCACCTTTGGGGACGAAATGATATCCATTGCCTCTTATTGCTTTCATAAATTTTCTAGTGTCAACATAGAACAACAGGAGTGTTGTGTCAATTCTTTGGGATTTTTCGGGGTTCGTTTGGACATTTTTATGCATTAATTGAGTTTTCAATGCATTTATGTGCATAATTCAAATTTGAACTACATGCACATGCTCTAATGCATATAAATTGGTTGAAAAATCAAATTTGTGCCCTTGGTTGCCTGCTTAGGTCCCATGCAAGAAATGGGAATGAATGTCAAACACCCTGCCACGGTCACTCGGCCGCAAACATTGAGATACCTGGTTTTCAAATTCCAGTAAATCCAATGCTCATCCAAAATTCATGAAACTTGGCATGCTATCATGGAGCAGCATCAACATGTCGTGGTAAATTTTTTGTCCCATTTTGGGGCAGGTTCGGGGATATGCTTCTCACAAACCAGAGCTTCTCACAACAAGCCTGATGGTTTCGGTATGGAACGTCCCACCTTTGGGGACGAAACGATATCCATTGCCTCTTATTGGTTTCAAAAAATTGCTCGTGTCAACATACAACAACAGGAGTATTGTGTCAATTTTTGGGATTTTTCGGGGTTCGTTTGGACATTTTTATGCATTAATTGAGTTTTCAATGCATTTATGTGCATAATTCAAATTTGAACTACATGCACATGCTCTAATGCATATAAATTGGTTGAAAAATCAAATATGTGCCCTTAGGTGCATGCTTAGGTCTCCTGCAAGAAATGGGAATGAATGTCAAACACCCTGCCACGGTCACTCGGCTGCAAACATTGAGATACCTGGTTTTTAAATTCTAGTAAATCCAAAGCTCGTCTGAAATTCAGGAAACTTGGCATGCTATCAAGAAGCAGCATCAACATGCCGTGGTAAAATGTTTGTCCCATTTAGGGCAGGTTTGGGAATATGCCTCTCGCAAACTAGAGCTTCTCACAACAAGCCTGATTGTTTCGGTAGGGAACGTCCCACCTTTGGGGACGAAACGATATCCATTGCCTCTTATTGCTTTCAAAAAATTCTCATGTCAACGTAGAACAACAGGAGTGTTGTGTCAATTTTTGGGATTTTTCGGGGTTCGTTTGGACATTTTTATGCATTAATTGAGTTTTCAATGCATTTATGTGCATAATTCAAATTTGACTACATGCACATGCTCTAATGCATATAAATTGGTTGAGAAATCAAATTTGTGCCCTTGGGTCGATGCTTAGGTCCCATGCAAGAAATGGGAATGAATTTCAAACACCCTGCCACGGTCACTCGGCCGCAAACATTGAGATACTTGGTTTTTAAATTCCAATAAATCCAAAGCTCGTCTGAAATTCATGAAACTTGGCATGCTATAATGGAGCGGCATCAACATGCAGTGGTAAATTTTTTGTCCCATTTGGGGCAGGTTTGGGGATATGCTTCTCACAACCAGAGCTTCTCACAACAAGCTTGATGGTTTCGGTAGGTAACTTCCCACCTTTGGGGACAAAACGATATCCATTGCCTATTATTACTTTAAAAAATTCTCGTGTCAACATAGAACAACCGGTCTGTTGTGTCAATTTTTGGGATTTTTCGGGGTTCGTTTGGACATTTTTATGCATTAATTGAGTTTTCAATGCATTTATGTGCATAATTCAAATTTGAACTACATGCACATGCTCTAATGCATATAAATTGGTTGAAAAGTAAAATCTATGTCCTTGGGTGCATGCTTAGGTCCCATGCAAGAAATGGGAATGAATTTCAAACAGTAGGGCACCGTTGATTGACGGCAAAACGTTGAGAACTTTGTTTTTAAATTCTAGTAAATCCAAAACTCGTCTGAAATTCATGAAACTTGGCATGCTTTCATGGAATGGCACCCGACATGTTGTGGTATTTTTCATGTCCATTTTGAGAGAAGGCGCACTCGAATAACAGCCAACAAAGGCATTTTGAAAAAATAGCTACCACTTTAATATCTCAAACGCTTGTATAATTCAAATCGTGTGTGTTCTGTTAACCATTCACGTGATGCCACGTGTCTTCGTTTTAATGTCTATAGGAGGTGTCGTGCGGATAGCTTCCTGACCTTGACTGAACGGGAGGCGTGGGAGCGGAGTCCGGTGCGCAGGCTGACCGAGAGGCGTGCAAGCTGTCCTCCAATGTGGAGGCTCACCGGGAAGCATGCGAGTTGTATGCTGCGCAGGCTCACTTGGAAGCGAGCCCTTTGACTTCCATGGCCGTCCTCCTTCCTCTCCATTAATGGCGCCCGAGCCGCTGTTTAATACAGACGTCCTTACTGTTTGCCTCCCATTCCCCTCTCCCTCCCGTAGACCTCCACCAACGCCATTGCGCAAAATGATCATCTCCCACTAGTCTTCAAGTTTGGTGAAGTCCACTCCGAGCCGGAGGAGATCGAAAATAAGGAGGAATGGGGCCTCATGGATATGGCCCAGAACGAGCTGGCCGCGGCGGTTGCTGCCCCCGCTCCCGTCCCAGCTCCCATCCCCGTGCCCACGCCAGCGACCATCCCCGTAGCATTGATGGGCTAATCGCCGAGCACTATCGCAGAGCTGGAAGCCGCGGGCGTCAGCGAGGTCTCCACGGACCCGCCCGAGCTCGTGTACATGCCAGCGCCCGTGCCCGTGCGCGCCCCTCCACCCACAGTGGAGCCGGCCCCCGTGCGTTTGGCTGCACCCGCTGCGCCCGTGCCTCTGCCCATGCGCGCCCTCCACCCACCGCGGTGCCGGTCCCCGTGCGTTTGGCTGCACCCGCCGCGCCCGTGCCCGTGCGCGCGCCCCCCTCAGCGGCATGGGACGCTGCCGTCGACCGCTACCTCTCAGTGGTGCCAATTGCCGTCCACCCGCGCCCCGCCCGTCGATCGCGCGACGACATGATGTTTGATTTACAAGTGAAGAACATTTTGTGCTACCTTGAAGACTTCAACAACGGCGTCCCGGAGGACGACAACGACAACGACGGCGCCGCACGCCGCCTCCGCCGCCGCCGGAAATAGTTTTTTTGGGATTTAATACTGTATCTCGAATTCTCGATCATATGAATATAAATTCGCAGTGTGACTGAATGAAAGATATGGTTTGAACGAACTTGCGTTTTTCTCTCTTAATGTATAGACTTATCAAACAATTTTGTTTTGAAAAAACGCCAATGGTTTTTAAATATGAAACACTCATCGCAAACGTTCTAGTTAGAACACCCGTATGCAAACCGACAGCTTCCCCAAGAAGCCAAGGGAAAATGTGCCGACCAGGATTTCTGCAGCTCTTGATCGCAAACGTTTTAGATAGAACACCCGTATGAAAAGTGAGAGCTATGGTCTTCCCTCGCAGTGTAGGATTTGTGCATCCCTTCAACGCAAACGGTTGTGTTGCATGACGCGTGTGCAACCACGTAGAAACAATTGGGTAAGATTTGCATCTGTCATTTTGGGTATGTTGCCATTTGTCAAATTTGAAAGATTGACATTTGTTTATCTAGTAACATTGCCATTTGTCAACCTTGTAACACTGCGATTTGTCAAAATATGCAGCTAAAAATCACTAGCACTATCTAATTTTTGCAACTAAAATCACTAGCACTGTTCATATGGACACCACTAGCAGGTGTGAGTTGATGGACGCATATGCAAATGTACCATTGATTACATACAACAAGTCATCAACCCACAGCGACAACAAGGATACATGTTGGATTATAGATCATTTCCAACAAAGCATTCTAGTAAAGTAAAGTTTTTTTCACACAACAAATAACAAAGCGATGAAATGAACTTCAGCTCAACCACTCGTCGGCATTGGAAACGCTTGCTTTGAACCAGAAGTGATTCTCCGAGAAGGGCTGGCTACTGTCAATCTCGAGACCAGCGCAGGACTGGTCTTCCAGGCTGAAGCGGGCTATGTCAGGACCCATATTGTGATGGTAGAGAAGCATAGCAATGACCGAGGTATAGATACAGTTGCTTCTCATTAATGGTAGTAACGTTGTGTCAACAGCAGCTGGATCGCCTTTCACCATCATTGGATAGTTTTGTCCAAGGAAGAGCGAGTTTCCTCCAAGACTTTCAATACTGAACCAGGGAGAAGGTGTTGGCGCTAGTACACTAGTATCCATCCCGAATACCCTGCAACGGATGTTGGAATAGGTCCGAAGAGTGCGACCATGCGAGACAACACCTGCTTCCTTAGTAACATCAGCAGTGCCCTGTATACAGACAAGAAGAGGTGATCCATCGAAATACGTTGCCAGGCACAACTGAGTATATGGGTCCTGCTCGTCCTCATGCTCGTGATCATCAACATCGTCATCTCCCCCTTGGTTATAAAAATTTTCAAGTATAGATGGTGGAATGTTCACAGGACCTTGGAAACACAAGAAGGTTAATTAGTAAAGGGAAACTAGCTAACCCGCATGCATGTGGATGAAACAATTATAATTACGGTGGAAGACAAACGTACCGAAAGCATGATGATTCCATGCAAAAACAGTGCCACGAGTGGTGGCAGCAAACACAAGACCCTCGTATTGAATTGCATCACAGTACTCATCCGTGTACATAAATTGATTTTTGCGCAATATCCATCGACGCGTGGAAGTAAGGACGGAAACAAGCTTGTCGAAGATACCAACAACTTCATAGTTCGTGTAATCCCAAGAGCGGTTGGGAACTCGAAAAATTGCTATCTTCCGTAGACGACAGTCACCATGATCATATTTGAACTCACGTAGATCATCTCTGTGCTCAACCTCTGGGCAGTCTGAGATTTTTGGAAGTGGAACCCGATGACGAATGTACACATTCACAAGTTCCCACTTGCAGTTGTACCCAATATAAACAACCCAATCTACATTTGCGCCTGCCCAAGCCTTGCCCTCAAGCGATGGCATCTTAACATCACACGTATCACTATCAAGCGGCATCAACTTGCACAAGGCGAGGCTTCCGTCGTCCCCGCGCCAGTCAGCAGGGTCACAGTGAAGAAGATAGGGGAGCTCAAACCGCTCCTCGACCCTTGGGTTGCTTGTAATGATGTTATTAGTTGAGTCGAGAATGGTCTTGAATGAACCTGCCATGCTAGCCGAGGTGATGACGTCGCACCAATCAATGAGTTCCTCCACCACATCATCTTTCAGATTGGGGCAAGAATAACAGGGTCGTTTCCGGCCTGTTCCCTCCATGGAGAAGATGATCGAACAATGGCAGAAGGAAGGGTGAAGGCTAATGGAGGGAGGAAGAGCGTGTGACAGTAGTTCCAAATCGAGAGGGAAAGGCGAAGAGGCGGTGGACGGTTGCCACGGTACAAGAAGAGGCTAGTGGGGAGCGAATGGTTGCCACAGAGGTCACACACTGACGACAAGGCCGAGTGAACCGCATGTCGTATATCGCACACACCTTGATCTGGCTGACCATTTCTTTTGTGTTGCCTAATCACAAACAGTTCATCCGAGTGAACCGTATGTTGTACATCGCACACACCTTCATCTGGCTGCTCGTTTCTTTTGTGTTGCCTAATCACAAACAATTCATCCGAGTGAACCGTATGCTATATATCACATACACCTTCATCTGGCTGCCAGTTTATTTTGTTCGTCCTCATCGCCAATAGTTAATTGAACTGAACTGTATGCCCTGCATTGCACATGCAACTAAAATCTGAACCGTGTTTGATGCATCCATCATCGCAAACGTTTTGCACCTTTTTGACGGGTTTTTTACACCACCGTTTGCGATTATTGCATCGCACACAGTTTTGTCAAAGGGTCTCTGATCATAGTGTCGCGTTAGCAGCATCCTGCAGTAATGGATGAACCATGGCTCCTGCCAGGGTCAGCATTGAAGGCTGCTCATGGGAGGGCACCAGCCCATTCTTCTGGAGGTCCAAGGGCATGCCTACAACGAGTCCTATCCGACCCAGGAGTCTTGTGTTGGTCGTAAAGTCTACAATAACGAATTTGACTAGGTCGCCCGCGAGGAACTTCTTAAATTCCTCGCACTCAACGTCGGCATGGCATATGTGGTAGACCAAGCAAAGTTATGCACGCAAACCTGGATCACGGAGGGCTTCATCTTCTCTTCCTCCTTTAGATTCTTCTCTTTGCCCAGGGTTGTGGTGTACTCAACATCTAGCCCAGCGACCCACTCATCATTTGAGTTTTCGAACATGCGTCTGGAGCGAGCAAGCCATCCTTTCACCGTCGCGGAATAACGGGTGTAGATGACGTCGAACTCATCGCCGGTGATGGTTCTAACCTTGTACTCACCGCCAGTCATGGAGATTTGGGACGCCATGGGTTTGGGAGGAGGGTTAGAATTAGTGGAACTGCCGTAATGTGAAAGGACGGACGACTAGGAGTGAACTGTCATAATGTTAAAGGACGTCCGGGGACGAGTAGGAGCGAGCTGCTAGCGGTTTTTTTGATTGTAAAAATGCTGAGTGGGGCGTGCGAACGGCAGGGTAGTGGCTTGCCTGGTGGATAAATGGATTCATGCACAGTACTATGGGGGCCCAATTAGATTTCATGTCTACTCGACGCCCAATTAAATGGCTTTCGATTTCATGTCAAGCGTCGGGAAAATTATAGGTGATACGAAGCTTTCCATTCTCCCATGATACGGGCTTCCCAGAGCCCTTGGATCTAAGATCAAACGGTTGCATGTCGTGATTCTAGACCTATGGATGAATATCCTATCCTGGAGGGTTATTCTGCAAATTTTCAGTAACTTAGCATGCGACCGTTCGATCTCAGATCCAAGGGCTGCCAGCAGCCCGTATCATGGTCGCGCCTACCACGACCGTCGCCTCGCTCGCGCGGCCGCGCCCTTGGAGATTAAACACGGTGCGTTAGGCTATCTGATGTTGGCATGTCATACATAGTCATCACTTAGTCACTCATACAACAAGGTTAGCTATAAGGTTGACTATAAGAGTATTTTTTTACTTCTCTCTATCTTTTTCTTCGTAGTATTTATGGCATTTGCCAAGGAGTGACCTTTCCAATGAAATGGTGCTTAGATGAGGTGATAAGGGCATTAAATGGCTTAGCAACTCAAGTCCCCAATGCATAGGTGCTTAGTTTTTTGTTGCTAAGTTTGCTTCATTTAATTAGCTATAGACTCAAAAATTTCTTTTCACCTAGGTACACGCGCTTAGCACCGTTTCTTCCTGGGGTCACCAAACTAGTCTCTCTCTTCTTAATTAACTTGCCACATCAGACTTTATGCCTATGTGGCAGGCTTAGCACATGTATGAGCAAGTACAATAGTGGGCTATGAGCCCGTTTACATGGCATTTTTGCATATGTGGAGGAAAGAGGCAAGGAAAAAGTGGAGGAGTGGGCTCTCATTCAAGAGCCAGCCTCTACATGGTGGAGCATTGGGAGAGGCACCTGTATACCATGGAGGTGGTCAGGAATCGGGAGACTCACGTCGGTCGTAGCGCCGCAGTTAAAATGATAATGGCAAGTCAAATCACGGGGCCCCACCTGTCCAGCAGTAACTCGCTGTCAAATCACACAACCCTACATTTGCAGCAGCCTACTCCCTCATCTTCTCGCGTCTCTGTTGAACCGACTAGGCGGAACTGCCCCGCCTACCGCGCGGGAAAAGCCCCGCCCTCGGCTTTTCTCGATCTCTTCTCTACTACTATAGTGTAGCATTTTTGAATTTGGATTTACCACGCTCCCAGCTTCCCGCCAAAACGCTTTTGAGGTGCTTGGAGCCGTTGATTTCCCACATTACGTTGACATCTATCATTCATCAATCGTCAGCGCTACGTATCCAACGGCTAGCATGTGCCGGATTCGCCTCTCCTGCCATGAGTGGCAGGTCCACACTGACCCAGCTGCGGGAACCACCTAGAAGCTATACGATATTTCCCTTAAAAAAATTAGAAGCTAGAAGGCTGTTCCAGAAACTTACCCATCTGCGGTCTGGCCGGTCCCAATGGATGGATTTTTTTAGCTTGACCGAGCCGGTACCTGTCTTGTCACATCACTAGGAGCAGTACGATTTTGATGTCAAAAAAGGGAGTACTACGATTCACCCACCGTAGAAAAAGGGTATGCGGGCAATTAATCTAGCTAGCGTGTACAACTCACATTTTTCTAAGCAAAGAGAGAGATTTCTACCAATCCATAAACATAGAAGAAACTAAATAGATGCTTCACATTATTCTAATATGCTCACCATCTCATACTTCCTCCACTTCTAAATATAAGTCTTTTTAGAGATTCCAATAAAAACTACATGCGGATGTATATAGACATATTTTAGAGTGTACAATCACTCATTTTGCTCCGTATGTAGTCCACATTGAAATCTCTAAAAAGACTTATATTTAGGAACTGATGAAGTATTTTAGATGGTAAAGGTTTTATTAAGCAAGGCTAAAGCTTTGCCTTTTCATTAAATGAGCAAGGACTAAAGAGCATGTACAAGGTCGTATTCAAAAAGGAGCAAACAGATTACTCTTCAGGAAATTCGCAAAAAAAACTACTCTCCAGGAATGATTGCCCCTAAGTGTTTCACCCTGGTGATATACCACAACCTAGCCTCTCTCTTGATATTGCCGAATACAGACGTAGGCAAAAGATGCAAAATTACGAAAAACTCGAGCATTCCTCATTCAAAATCTCCCATGACACGCGCTTAAGAAGATAAGCCATGGCATCGTTTGGTTGCTCATTTCAGTCGACCGCTTTGGTCCACCAAAGGTGGGTGGAGTTGAATGATGCCAATTTCAGGGGTCGAGGTCCTTTTTTCCAAGCCAATCTTTCATCATGCACCAAATTATTTGTGTATATTTGCATTGGAATAGGATGTGTCCCAAGGTCTCCATGTGACATTTGCAAAGATGGCAAAAGCTACAATTAGGCTAGCCTCTTTTTTTACAACTTCTCATTTGCCAAGATAAAAAATTGCACTTCGAAGGTGCCCAAGCTTTCCAAACTGTGAGCTTGATCAAAGACGAAGGCAAACCAAGAAAATGGGCATTGGAAGCGAGACAGTGAAGTAGCAAGCATTGGAGGTGAGCTTCCAAATGTGAACATATAAAACTCTCCAATGTGCTCCGTGGATAATCCATCAGTCAAGCGCGCGCTTTATAGGTTAGCGTGCAAAGCACATGCAACTTACTAGTAAAGAGTACAGTATACTAATTTTGTATCCATGGATTGCGCCATGGAGCAAAGCCTCAAGAAAACGGCGGTACACATGTACGGAGTATACAGCACACCCCTCGCGTTCGCGCGCACCCCAGACAGTCGGTCGGTCTGGCACACCGCACTCTGAATTTGCGTTTGCACACACATGTGGGACCGCAATTGAGAACCGATCATAGGCACACTCCCCGGTCCCACAAGTCTGGTGAGTTAATAGAAGAGAGAGACGAGCGATAGTACTAGAGAAGTGTTGTACAGACGTTGCTGCCTGGACGATCCCTGCATGACACGGAAGATCGGTTCGTCCATGCATGTGACCAGACTCCAGCAGACACGGCTGGATTGGCTATCGTCTACAGATCGTGCAGGCTGTGTTGTACAGGGCTGTAGTTCTGATGAGAAATCTAAAAAAAGGTTTCTTATCATCTCGCAATATTAGGTATCATGTGCTTCAGATCACTGCGAGGGTTAAACAGCGACAACTGAGTTCCTCCAAGGCGCTGGTCATTGGGGGCAAATGCACGAAGACTACTCGGCTGCCATCTAGGTCAAGCCGGATATGTTAATTAGGACATCTATCGATGGCCCCCTTTTCTACGAGTTTATCTTTAATTTGAGCTTTGATCCTCGTCTAGTTTGTCCGTGGGGATTCATGTTGTCTCCTTGGGGCAGTGAGGTTATGGTTTCTTGTCATGTGGCATTTTTTCGTGTTATATGTTATAATCCGGTGCTTCAGATCAAAATGACGACAACTGCGCCTTCGGGGCACGTGCATGAAGACTTCTCGACAGTCATTGACGAGATCAAGCCGGCTCCGGTAGACAAAAGAAAACTACTCCACTATATAGGCAGGAGCCTCCACGCTTTCTTGCTAGTGTTGCTCTATTCACACTGTCTCGTCCTCTCCAGATCTAAACACGACAGCGGTGGCCACACTCTCTCTCTCTCTCTCTGCTCATCGCTGGTCACAGATCCAGGCATATCCTCTCCGTCGGGGAAGGTGAGAAGGTGCAACGTTCACGCGGTCGTCCTTGGCGACGGCTCTTACCCACTGCCGGCGCGTCCCGATCAGCGTGCCTTGCTGTTCTCTCCCAAGCACCGCTGGCTAGGGAGGGCCTCCGACCCCTTCTTCCTCGCTGTCGTAGTGTGGGCAGATCCGGCCTCCCGCCGCCCACCTAGCGACATCCCAGCGACCCTCAGGTATAACTTCCTTCGAAACCAGCCTTGCTCTACTTCGCGAGCTCCAGACGTCGCTGCATTTGTATCTTTTACTATTTCTCAGGCCCCCTCGTAGATAGGATCGATTGGTTGTTCGAAAGCCACCTAGATTTTTACTGTTAAGAGGTAAAACTAGTTCATGCAGTCGAATCTACTCCCTCCATTCCGAAATATTTGTCTTTCTAGAGATTTTAACAAGTGACTACATACAAAGCAAAATGAGTGAATCTACACTCTAAAATATGTATACATACATCTGTATGTTGTAGTCCATTTGAAATGTCTAGAAAGACAAATATTTGGGAACGGAGGGAGTAGTACTACTTGGTTCAAACAAGGAAGAAAGGGGGTGGGGTGGGGGAAGATTTGTTACCTGAATCTAGGACTTGGTCGAAAGAGGAAATAATGGGGGCGAAAAGTAGCAGAGACTGGCTATCCAACTGGTCTCTTGGTCTAATAGGGAAATAAAGGGAAACGCAGTACAAACTCAATATAAACCCGATCTATTGGTTAAAAAAGGAAAGAAAGTGGGGACTGGGGGACAAGTCAACAGAATAAGTCCAGCACTAGATTGCCTCACACAGTATAAGGTGGCTATACCGAACAAAAATGGGACCAACCCAGATATCATGTTCTAATGTTTGTTGCCCCGAGCCACTCTTATGTAATGCCACTGGTAAAATGTAGCAGTCGCACTGCTAAAAGTAAGGACATGTTAAACCAATGTTGTTTTCAATGTAATGCCTCCAATAATATGAATCAATGGCACTTTTTTCATGTCCTACTAAATTTCCCATTAAGATAAGTTGCTTCTTTTCATTAGAAATGCAACTGTCCTGGTCCGCCTACTCTCCCGTGCTCAAATACCAACTCTGTAGCAGTTGTTAATGTAATGTTGCTGGTAAAATGAAGCAATGGCACCATTAAAGTAATGTCGTATTTAATGGTTGTCATAGTTAATCCTAATGCCCACACTAATATCTAGCAATGCTGCTGCTTTAGAAATTGCTACTGTCCTTGTAAGATTGCCATTCAGATAAGGAACATGCTTCTTTTCATTTGATGTATGTTTCATCACTTGTTAGTCACCCTCCTTTCCAACTTTTTTGTGCAAACAGAGATATACATTTCATGCTTGATCTTAGTTGAACTGCACAAATGATATCCAAATTATAGTTGAACATTCCAGGAGCTTCACAACCAACCTTGATGTTGCTCAATTTTATTGCAGCTAATGAAGAAGAAGATCTGTGGGTTTCGTTTTCTGATGGAAATGGAACCGGGGCTGGAGCCCTTTTCTTAAAAAAAATGAAGAAGCTGCTAGCATGGGACATTGCTTCATTTTAGATGAACTGCACCAAAAGGTCCCATGAATTGAATCATCCATGTTGGTGACTGGTGTCATCCCTTCTGCGATGGCGTTGATTGCAGATATGGTTCCCATCACGAGGTATGTTCCTTTTTGGTCTGACCGTTTGCCAAAGATCCTGCATGTTGAGTCTGCTCTTGTGCTACTGTTTTGGCACTGCCATGATAAAGCAGTAATGTTATTATTTTGCACCTTAATCTAGTGGCATTAATTTGAGGCAATGTTTTGGCACCGCTAGGGCCCCTGATTTTTTTATATATCAAAAGAGGGGGTTTCCTCCGATTTCATTAAAGAAACCGAACCATAGAGAACCATTATTCGACAACATCTCAGTGTAAACAGGCAGTTATGCAACCACTACTAGAACTGACTGAGTACTAGCAGGAGACAAGTTCGCCACATAAGCTAGGCAGGTAGGGGGATGCAGCACCAGCTCGACCAAGTTTGGATTACAACCCAAATGCTACCACAGAAACATCAGGGGGAGATAGGGACTAAAAGAGCCAGCTTCAGCATCCCAGTATAAGCACCCCCAGCCTCCATCCTTGCGACGCATGGTACACCTCGTTTGCCACCTGCTCGACCCTAGTGCCACCGATAAAATGAAGCAATAATACAGTTAAAATAGAGCGGTTGTCCTCTCTATCATTTCATTTCCAATGAAGATAAAGAAAGTGCTTCTCTTTGTTAGTATATGTTTCATCAACTAGTCCCATTGTTAATGTTTAAGCGTATCTGCAAAGTGGGGTGCTTAATTTTAGTTGATGTGCACAAAAATAGAGATTGGAATATCTCAAGGCCCTCCTTGTACTACCGCTGTACACTGATGTTCATCACTGGCAGAAGGTGTACCGGGGAGACTTGGGTAGATTTCCAGTATGAGGCCTACCGTATGAGGCGTCGCAGGGCCCATCTTACCCTCGCAGCATGGCATACTATGATACTAACGCAATATTTTCTTCTATTTATTAGTGTATATGTTTCATCAACTAGTGCCACTATAATGTAATCACGCTTTTTCATTATCTGTGCAAACAGGGTAATTCAGCTGCATTTTGGTGGAACTGCACAAATGTACGGATGGAACCGGCATATATGTAGAGTGCGAGGTGTGCCAAGTAAAAATTACCTATACCAACCATGCTCCATGCACGCATTGGCATCCACCACCACCAGTGGGATGTGTGGCGCTCTCTGTGGACGGATCTTTCTCGGCAGCAAATCCTAACCAAATACTAGTAGCTTATATTGGCAGTTTTCTAGGGAGTACTCTTTTCCGAAAGAAGCACCAATCTATTTTTCTTTATTGTACACAGTGTCACAACTTTGACCCAAAGGTCTAGAGCTATTTTAGGGTGATTGGCGTAGTACTCGGAGACTGATTGCAAGCATGATTTTCATTAGCTGTCACACTGATTGTAAGCATGAGCAGATGGAAGATTAGGTTAGTGCGAAGCAACCTTAAACCCTACCGCCGCCATTGAAATGAGGCGAGCGTCGAGGGCACCGTGGAGAATGGCGGGGAAGCGACGTCGCGCCATCCGGCCTCCTCTTGCGGTGGGAGAACGAATATTCATGTGGCTCCGGCTGGCTCTGCACCCTCACGAACGGCACACCATACTCGATCGATTCGTAATCCTCTGGATGCTCGAACTTTGACCTGTACGCCAACCACCTCCGCCTGACTTTCACCTTGGGCGAATCTTTCTTCTCCATCGCCCAGAGGAGATACTCGATGAACTCGAAGGACTGCGCCATGACTGCCGTCGAGGAGTACATCGCCGCCCTCATCGCCGTCGTCTCGCTCTTTGGCCTACATTGCCAGATGGCCCTCACTGTCCTTGAAATCTCTCACTCATTGTCAAACCAAGTAAGGATCTCCTTCAACCTGGCTAACTTTGCCTGGTCGCCGCCAGCGATCTGCCCGATTCGCCGCTGCATCCTCTCCATAGATGTCCTTCTGGGAGGTCTGGTGCTAGCTTAGGAAGATGGGAGGAGAGACGGTGGTCTTGCAATAGAGAAGAGGGAGAGGAGAGACGGTGGTTTTGCAATGGAGAAGATGGATAGGAGAGGGGGTGGTTTTGCAATGGAGAAGAGGGAGAGCGAGATGGTGGTTATGGAATGGAGATGATGGAGAGGAGAGGAGGTGGTTTTGCAACGGAGAAGAGGGAGAGGAGCGTGCGACAGCGATTTAGGATTGGACGAGAGGGTTGGCGCGCTGTGACTTGATCAAAATCAAAATCAATTTACCCTTCAATTAAGAAAGTGACCCCACATTAACTAGTCTCCCTTTTATTCCGGGTCATAATTGACCATGATTTTCACAAATAAAATATATGTTATACGTTGCAAAAATAATACAATTTGAAAATACATTCAGATACGAACCAAACGATACAATTTTTGGTGACATGCATTCACAATTTGGTTGTCAAATACAGTACGTGGTCAAACTTTCACCCAAAATACGCAAAACAAAAAAATACTTCCAAGACCAGCGCCGCTCCTCTCCTCTTAAACCAACGCCGCTCCTCTACTGTTCCAATCTAAATCCAGTGCCGCTCCTCTCCCGTTCCAATCCAAAACCAGCGCCGCTCCTCTCCCGTTCTAATCCAAAACCAGCGCCGCTCCTCTCCTCTTCCATTCAAAAACCACCGCGGCGAGTGAAGGTGCTGTGGAGAAGTAGATCGATGGAGGAGTACAACCGATATGTGAGGATCACAGATGGCGACCCTGTGAAGCTAGCTAGGATGTTGGAGATATAGTCTTGGTTTGACAACAAATACCAACTAGCGGCGACGGCGACATCCATGGCCAAATATCTGCAATAGAGTGAAAAGGCGGCGATACTCCCGAAGGGTGTCACGCCGGAGTACATAGAGTTGCTCCTCTAGCCATTGAGCAAACAGATTCACCGAATCCGGTCGTGAGGCAGCGGTGGTGGGAGTATCAATCCCAGATGGAGCATCCACCAGAGATTGAAGGATCAAGCATCTACAGGGTGCCGTTTGTGAGGGTGCCATGCCAGAGCGAGCCGGTGGAGTATTTGTCGACCAAACCCAACTGCAAGAGGAGAAAAGCAGTTGGCCCGAGGACGCTTCCCTACCATCCTCTCCCTCGCCGTTCACATCGTCTCATGGGGCGGTTGTCTGCTGCTGAGGAATAGGAGGGGACTGCCCCCCAGCCCAATAGTTGGGCAGGTTGTGAATTGTCAGGAGGAGCTTAGGGTTGTCAGTATTTGCAGGTTGTGCATTGTGTTTTGTGTTGTGTATTTTGAGAGTACTTTCAGATATGAATGTCTTTTGAATTTCAGATTTGCAGTATTGAGCATATGAAGTATTTTATGAATTCTAGAGATCTATTTTTAGCACTTAAAAAAATGAAGTTTCGTAGCAGTATGAAAGTGCAGACAATGTGATTCTCAGAGAAGAAATGCAAGTTTCAATTTCAGATAAGAAACTGCAAGTTCAGTTTCAGATAAGAAACTGCAACTTTCAGAGGCAGAGCATTTATATTAACACGGCCTTTTCAAACAGGGATAACATCATGTTGGAAGTTTTATTCATGGTCGAAAATGGTACCCCCGGAACACTTCCGGTGTCCAAATACTATCGTCCAGTATATGAATCTTTTACCTCACGACCATTTCAAGACTCCTCGTCATGTCCGTGATCTCATCTGGGACTCCGAACAACATTCGGTCACCAAATCGCATAACTCATATAGTACAAAATCATCATCGAACATTAAGCGTGCGGACCCTACGGGTTCGAGAACTATGTAGACATGACCGAGACACCTCTCCGGTCAATAACCAATAGCAGAACCTAGATGCTCATATTGGTTCCTACATATTCTATGAAGATCTTTATTGGTCAAACCGTAATGACAACATACGTCATTCCCTTTGTCATCGGTATGTTACTTGCCCGAGATTCGATATTCGGTATCTTCACACCTAGTTCAATCTCGTTACCGGCAAGTCTCTTTACTCGTTTCGTAATGCATCATCCCGCAACGAACTCATTAGTCACATTGCTTGCAAGGCTTATCATGATGTGCATTACCGAGAGGGGCCAGAGATATCTCTCTGATACTCGAAGTGACAAATCCTAATCTTGATCTATGCCAACCCAACAAACACCTTCGGAGATACCTGTAGAGCATCTTTATAATCACCAGGTTACGTTGTGATGTTTGATAGCACATAAGGTATTCCTCCGGTATCCGGGAGTTGCATAATCTCATAGTCAAAGGAATATGTATAAGTCATGAAGAAAGCAATAGCAATAACACTTAACGATCATTATCCTAAGCTAACGGATGGGTCTTGTCCATCACATCATTCTCCTAATGATGTGATCTCATTCATCAAATGACAACACATGTCTATGGTTAGGAAACTTAACCATCCTTGATTAATGAGCTAGTCTAGTAGAGGCATACTGGGGACACGGTGTTTTGTCTATGTATCCACACATGTATCAAGTTTCTGGTTAATACAATTCTAGCATGAATAATAAACATTTATCATGATATAAGGTAATATAAAATAACAACTTTATTATTGCCTCTAGGGCATATTTCCTTTAGTCTCCCACTTGCACTAGAGTCAATAATCTAGTTCACATCGCCATGTGATTTAACACCAATAGTTCACATCACCATGTGATTAACACCCATAGTTCACATCGCCATGTGACCAACACTCAAAGGGTATACTAGAGTGTGATCATGTTTTGCTTGTGAGAGAGGTTTAGTCAACGGGTCTGCCACATTTAGATCCGTATGTATTTTGTAAATTTCTATGTCTAGAATGCTCTACATGGAGCTACCCTAGCTAATTGCTCCCACTTTCAATATGCATCCAGATTGAGACTCGGAGTCATCCGGATCGGTGTCAAAGCTTGCATCGACATAACCCTTTACGACAAACTCTTTGTCAGTTCCATAATCGAGAAAACATTTCCTTAGTCCTCTTTAGGTACCTAAGGATAATTTTGACCGTTGTCCGGTGATCTACTCCTGGATCACTATTGTATCCCCTTGCCAAACACATGGCAAGGTACACAATAGGTCTGGTATACAGCATGGCATACTTTACAGAACCTATGGCTGAGGCATAGGGAATGACTTTCATTCTCTTTCTATCTTCTGCTGTGGTCGGGTTTTGAGTCTTACTCAACTTCATACCTTACAACTCAGGCAAGAAATCCTTCTTTGCCTGATCCATTTCGAACTCCTTCAAAATCTTATCAAGGTATGTACTCATCAAAAGTCTTATCGAACATCTTGATCTATCTCTATAGATCTTGATGCCCAAATGTAAGCAGCTTCATCGAGGTCTTTCTTTGAAAAACTCCTTTCAAACACTTACTTATGCTTTCCGGAAAAATTCTACATCATTTCCAATCAACAATATGTCATTCACATATACTTATCAGAAAGGATGTAGTGCTCTCACTCACTTCCTTGTAAATACAGGCTTCATCGCAAGTCTGCATAAAACTATATGCTTTGATCAACTCATCAAAGCGTATACCAACTCCGAAATGCTTGCACCAGTCCATAGATGGATCGCTGGAGTTTGCACACTTTGTTAGCACCTTTAGGATCGACAAAACCTTTTGGTTGCATCATATACAACTCTGCTTTAAGAAATCCATTAAGGAATGCAGTTTTGACATCCATTTGCCAGATTTCATAAAATGTGGCAATTGCTAACATGATTCGGACAGACTTAAGCATCGCTACAAGTGAGAAAATCTCATCGTAGTCAACACCTTGAACTTGTCGAAAACCTTTTGTGACAAGTCGAGCTTTGTAGATAGTAACACTACCATTAGCGTCCGTCTGCCTCTTGAAGATCCATTTATTCTTTGCCGATCATCGGGCAAGTCAACCAAAGTCCATACTTTGTTCTCATACATGGATCCTATCTCAGATTTCATGGCCTCAAGCCATTTTACGGAATCTGGGCTCATCATCGCTTCCTCATAGTTCGTAGGTTCATCATGGTCTAGTAACATGACTTCCAGGACAGGATTACCGTACCACTCTGGTGCGGAACGTGCTCTGGTTGACCTACGAGGTTCGGTAGTAACTTGATCTGAAGTTTCATGATCATTATCATTAGCTTCCTCTCTTTTTGGTGTAGGCATCACGGGAACGGTTTTTCGGTGATGAGCTACTTTCCAAATCTTGCCTTCGGATCTGTGATAGAAGGTATACCCAACAGTTTCTTTTGGGTATACTATGAAGACGCACATCTCTGATTTGGGTTCGAGCTTATCAGGCTGAAGCTTTTTCACATAAGAATCGCAACCCCAAACTTTAAGAAATGACAGCTTAGGTTTCTTGCCAAACCACAGTTCATACGTCGTCTCAACGGATTTAGACGGTGCCCTATTTAACGTGAATGCAGCTGTCTCTAATGCATAACCCCAAAAAGATAGCGGTAAATCGGTAAGAGACATCATAGATCGCACCATATCTAATAAAGTACGGTTACGATGTTCGGACACACCATTACGCTGTGGTGTTCCAGGTGGCGTGAGTTGTGAAACTATTCCACATTGTTTTAAATGAAGGCCAAACTCGTAAGTCAAATATTCGCCTCCACGATCACATCGTAGAAACTTTATTTTCTTATTCCGATGATTCTCCACTTCACTTTGAAATTCTTTAAACTTATCAAATGTTTCAGAATTGTGTTTCATTAAGTAGATATACCCATAACTGCTCAAATCATCTATGAATGTTAGAAAATAACGATACCCGCCATGAACCTCAACACTCATCGGACCGCATACATCGGTATGTATTATTTCCAATAAGTCATTGGCTCGCTCCATTGTTCCAAAGAACGGAGTTTTAGTCATCTTGCCCATGAGGCATGGTTCGCAAGTATCAAATGCTTCATAATCAAGTGATTCCAAAAATCCATCCATATGGAGTTTCTTCATGCGCTTTACACCAATATGACCTAAACGGCAGTGCCACCAATATGTTGCACTATCATTATCAATTTTGCATCTTTTGGCATCAATATTATGAATACTAGATGATACCCCGCGCGTTGCTGTGGGAACACATGCTAAATATTAAGATCCTTACTTGAATTGTCGGTTGGAAAATTGTAGTCGTTGAAAGTTGTCGGATCACGGGTTCCGGCAAAACCCTTAAGGTTCGAACACCGGGGTGCGCGCGGAGATTTCCTCCCTACCGATCTACGCCCTAGCTCGCTAAGATCTCGCGGACGAACTCGACGAACTCGTAACACAAACACACAAGATTTGTACTGGTTCGGGCCACCGTTGTGGTGTAATACCCTACTCCAGTGTGGTGGTGGTGGATTGCCTCTTGGGCTGATGATGAACAGTACAAGGGGAAGAACAGACTCCTGAGGTCGAGGTGTTCTTGTGCTCGGTGTGTGGCTAAGGATTGGCTCAGGGTCAGATTCCTTGCCTCTACTGTGGTGGCTAGTTCTACTTATATAGGCCCTGGTCCTCTCCCCAAATATTGAGTGGGAAGGGAGCCAACAACGGCCAATTTGAAAGGGGACAGCTAGTACAGCTTACCCTGACAAAAGCGGTCTTCGCCTGCAAAAGGCTCTGGTGATGACGCCGTTTTGGGCTCCATGGTGACCTCCGTCCTGCCGTCTGGCTGGTCTTGGTCTCGTTGCACTGATATGGAAACCTTTGCTTGATGCCTCGGTACTCCGGGCCTGCGCTTGCCTCCTTAGCACCAAAGAGGAAACAAGGACGCTGCGCATGCTGGCGCCCACCTGATCCTGATCTTCATGGCTCACGTCACGAGAGCCTCGCGAGGTTTGCCCCGCCTTGATTTCTCCGCTCCTCGCGAGGCAGCCTGGTGAGGCCGCTCCTGAGGAGGTCTTGCGTCGTCCGCCTCGCGAGGCTTGGCCCCTCACGAGGGTCTTGAATGTCTCGTTGATGAAGTTCGGCCCTACAGGCCTGCAGCACAGCCACGCCGTGGGCCGCAGGCAGGCAAGTCTAGGGACCCCCGTTCCCAGAACGCCGACAGTAGCCCCCGGGCCCAAGGTGCGCTCGGGCTTGGCTTTGCGGCGAAGCCAAAGGTCAACCGCGGAGCGCCGCGGGCCCCAAAAGCCTGCGGCCTTGGTCGACGCGTGGCGGTTGATTGGACGTGGGCGTCCCCGCTTCCCCACGCGGCCTCGGCTACTGCCCGACTTGACAAAAGGCTGGCGCAGGCAGCGCTTGCCTTCACTGTTCCCCTTAGCCTTGCCTCAGATCCCCTTTCTCGCTTCTTGCTGCCGATACCTCCAGATCTGGTCCAATTTTGCTCCGCACCCGCGACTAATGGCGCCGCGCAAGGTCAAGCCCTCCTCGGTGCCGACTTGGTATGAGCCGGCTCTTGAAGCGCCCAACGTCACGGAGAAGAGCCTCGCCTCCACGCGCTTGCTGACGGCGGGGTCAATGAATGGGGGAAGACGGAGCTCCGGCTTGCCTCCGACGTACCGGAACCTAAGGGAAGCACCTTCTTCCCCTTCTTCTCGAGCAGCATCTCCGCCGGGTTGGTTCCTCCCTTCTCCGATTTCTTTTATGAGGTCCTCAACCACTACGGGCTGCATGTGTTGCATCTCCATCCCAACTCTGTCCTTCTCCTGTCCATCTTCGCCTACTATTGCGAGGCGTATCTGGGCGTGATGCCGTCCGTGGCTCTTCTACGCCACTTCTTCTTCCTTCGTGTCAGCGATGGACACGTCTCCGGGTGCGCCAATTTCTTCGCATCCGGCAAGGCCAACTCGATCTCGAACACCGGGAAGAGAGCCGACAACATTCGGGCCAAATGGGTCATGATTGACGCCTAGTGCGTCCTCCCACGCTTGGCATTGCCGACGGAGGCACCCCAGTTTAACAAGGGGTGGCCTCGCGCAGAGCTTGCTGACGAGCGGGCGTCGTCAGTGTTGGCGCAGATGCAAACCGACCTGAAGCCGGGCAACGCGAAGGCAGCAAAGGTCACAGGGGCCATGCTCCTGAGGGAATTCCTGATGTTGCGCGTTGCCCCGCTCCAGGCGCGTGCGCGCCCCTTGTGGAATCTTGGAGACGAAGAAGACAAGACCCGCCTGAGGCCGGGGGCCCTGCCTGACGATGAACTGGCTACTGTCCTGCGCCTCCTGGTTGGGGACAACTAGGAGTACCCGTCGAGCAACTTCACTCCCTTGTTCCTCCGCAAGGACTGGGAGCCAATCGTGGACTCCAGGCCGACCTTTGACGCGCGCGGGTTGGTGCCGTCTGCGCTCTCCGAAGCCCCCGCGGCGCCGAAGCCGGTGGAGCTATCTTCTGACGAGTCTCGCGGGAGGGAGGAAGAGGAGGTGGACTCGGAGGCGACTCCCGAGGAGATGGGAGAAACCTTCCCCTTGAGCAAAGCTGAAATCCTCCGCGCCCTTCCTGACGATGCCGAGGTCGATGCCCGACAGGAGGGGGGAGAACTGCCCGTCATCCCGACATGGAGCAGGTCTTCCCTGATTCCTCGGGATGCTGCCTCCGCCTTGACACCACCCAGAGCTGCTTTCGGCTCTTCTACTGCACCGTCTTCCGCTCCCGGAGTCGGCGCGCCCACGCCTCAGGCTTCGAGGCTTTCAGGCTTCAAGCTTCCCAAGCGGAGGGTGGAGTACGCCGTGGTGGATCAGTAAGTGTTCGAGTTTCATCTTGCTTCTGCTTATACTTGCTAATTCCTGACGTTCACCCGTGGTTGACTAGGTCGACGCCTTCGGTGAAGAGAAGGAAGGAGGATGCAGCGGCCGTGCCCCCCGCGTCAGAGAAAGGAGGTGGCAGCGCTCGCACCTCCCCAGCTCAGTCGCCCTCGCGAGGCCAAGGGGAGCAACGTCAGGAGGAGTCAGCCCCCGTGGCCCCGCTGGCTCCGGAAGTGCCAGTGCCTGGCCCGGCTGATGAGGTCCCAAGGGCTCAGGAGCCCTTGATCTCCCAAGCTCTGGTGACGACGTCGATTCCTCCTTCTGCCGCGCCACTACTCCCAGGCTCTTCTGCTTCCTCCACCGCCCTGGAGAGCATTCTTTCAGAGATGGCACAGCTGCGGGAAGATCTTCTGGGCGCAGACCCGCGCCTGGTAGCCGGGCTCCTGGAACTGGCCTCCGGCTGGCTTCATTCTGACTCGGTGGTCCGAGCGACGCTGAGCCAGGCCGCGGCGTCCTCCGAGAAGGAGAAGCACAGCGCCGCCAAAGCCGCGGCTGATCGCGACGCGGCACTGAAGGACGCCGAGGCCACCCGCGGCCGCTGCCGAGAGCTGGAGGACTAGCTGAAGCGTCTGCGCGACCAACACGAGGAAGAAGCACGCGGCCGCCAGGTGAAGGAAGAGGAGATGAGGGCCCAGGAGGACGCCATCAAGAACCGTGACGCCGAGTTGGGGGAGCTGGAGAAGACGCAGGCTGCTGAGCGCAACCGGCTCGAGGAGCTGGAGCGGGAGGTGAAGGCGAAGGAGGCTGATCTTGACGCCAAGGCGAAGGTCCTGGCTGAGGAACGCGCGTCCTTCGCTGATCTCGAGGAGAGGTCTCGCGCGGCACTGAAGACACTCTACGAGAACAGCTTGGAGAGGCCGCTAGCCACCGATGATGACGGCCCTGCTCAGCTGCTTCCCTTCTTGGTGGAGGCGCTCAAGGAAGTTGTGGAGGGCGTCGGTCCCATGGCAGAGGCAGAGGCTCGTGTTCTTTCTTTAGCTGCGTTGACTCGCGTCTTCAGCCACCTGCACCTTCGTGACCACAACGCTTGTCTTGATGAGCTCCTGGAGCCTGTGGCTGGTGAACACTGCACAGCTGCCGCCGCAGACGTGCAAGGTCGGGTGGAGGCCCTGCTGAAGAAGTTCCGCGGCTTTGCCTCCGCGCCCGGGGCGACACCACTATTGTGACTCCGACCGGCGACCAAGGCGAAGGCGACACCACCAAAGGAGGAGTGCCGCCCACGGGCAACGATGATATTCAGGGGTGACCTGCGGCTCCTTTCCTGCTTTATTCCTGCAATCATGCATCAGGCCTCGTGGAGGCGTTAAACTTGTGTTTGATATTGTGAGAACAATATGTCTTGTAATATTTGCTTCGAGATTTTGCAATTTTCTTCCTATCCACTTTGTGTTCTGCGTCGGCAGAGCCCGGCCCCGCGCATACCTCAACCGCCATTGGGCCGACCGGAGACCAGGACGGACCAAGGAGTGAGGGGCTACGTGACCAGTTAGGCTCCTGAGTCGCGATGCTCAGGAGTACCCCTTGACGTGCAAACAGCTTATAGGAAGGATGCGCGAGGATAGGTTAATGTTCTACGTCGGCAGAGCCCGGACCCGCGCATACCTCAACCGCCATTGGGCCGACCGGAGACCAGGACGGACCAAGGAGTGAGGGGCTACGTGCCAATTAGGCTCCTGAGTCGCGATGCTCAGGAGTCCCCCTTGACATGCAAACAATTTCCATACCTGCCCTCGCCGAGGCCTCGGGAGGGGCGTGCGACGACCAGGTCCGGGAGACCTGGTTGGGTGGCGTGCGCTTGGGTGTGACCCGAGCGCAGCCCCCAGGTCTGGGAGACCTGGTTGGGTGGCATACACTTGGGCGTGACCCGAGCGCAGCCCCCTCACGCGGCTCTCCCGAGGGGAGGCGTTGCGGTGTGGCTGGACGCTGAGCTCTGGGGCTCCTTGAGGTTGGTACGTGAAGGAAATATGCCCTAGAGGCAATAATAAAGTTATTATTTATTTCCTTATATCATGATAAATGTTTATTATTCATGCTAGAATTGTATTAACCAGAAACATAATACTTGTGTGAATACATAGACAAACAGAGTGTCACTAGTATGCCTCTACTTGACTAGCTCGTTGATCAAAGATGGTTATGTTTCCTAGCCATAGACATGAGGTGTCATTTGATTAACGGGATCACATCATTAGGAGAATGATGTGATTGACTTGACCCATTCCGTTAGCTTAGCACTCCACCGTTTAGTATGTTGCTATTGCTTTCTTCATGACTTATACATGTTCCTATGACTATGAGATTATGCAACTCCCGTTTACCGGGGGAACACTTTGTGTGCTACCAAACGTCACAACGTAACTGGGTGATTATAAAGGTGCTCTACAGGTGTCTCCAAAGGTATTTGTTGGGTTGGCGTATTTCGAGATTAGGATTTGTCACTCCGATTGTCGGAGAGGTATCTCCGGGCCCACTCAGTAATACACATCACTATAAGCCTTGCAAGCATTGTGACTAATGAGTTAGTTTCGGGATGATGTATTACGGAACGAGTAAAGAGACTTGCCGGTAACGAGATTGAACTAGGTATCGAGATACCGACGATCGAATCTCGGGCAAGTAACATACCGATGACAAAGGGAATAACGTATGTTGTTATGCGGTCTGGCCGATAAAGATCTTCGTAGAATATGTGGGAACCAATATGAGCATCCAGGTTCCGCTATTGGTTATTGACCGGAGAAGTGTCTCGGTCATGTCTACATAGTTCTCGAACCCGTAGGGTCCGCACGCTTAACGTTACGATGACAGTTATATTATGAGTTTATATGTTTTGATGTACCGAAGGTTGTTCGGAGTCCCGGATGTGATCACGGACATAACGAGGAGTCTCGAAATGGTCGAGACATAAAGATTGATATATTGAAGCCTATGTTTGGATATCGGAAGTGTTCCAGGTGAAATCGGGATTTTTCCGGAGTACCGGGAGGTTACCGGAACCCCCCCGGTAACTTAATGGGCCTTAGTGGGCCTAGGTGGAAGAGAGGAGAGGAGGCCAGGGCAGGGCCGCACGCCCCTCCGCCCCAGTCCGAATAGGACAAGGAGAGGGGGGCGGCGCCCCCCCTTTCCTTCCTCCCCTCCACCTCTTCCCCCTCTCTCTCCTAGTCCAACATGGAAAAGGGGGGAGTCCTACTCCCGGTAGGAGTAGGACTCCTCCTGGCGCGCCTCTCCCCTTGGCCGGCCGAACCCCCCCTTGCTCCTTTATATACGGGGGCAGGGGGCACCTCTATACACACAATTGATCATTGATCTCTTAGCCGTGTGCGGTGCCCCCCTCCACCATATTACACCTCGATAATATCGTAGCGGTGCTTAGGCGAAGCCCTGCGTCGGTAGAACATCATCATTGTCACCACGCCGTCGTGCTGACGAAACTCTCCCTCAACACTCGGCTGGATCGGAGTTCGAGGGACGTCATCGAGCTGAACGTGTGCTGAACTCGGAGGTGTCGTGCGTTCGGTACTAGATCGGTCGGATTGTGAAGACGTACGACTACATCAACCGCGTTGTGTTAAACGCTTCCGCTTTCGGTCTACGAGGGTACGTGGACAACACTCTCCCCTCTCGTTGCTATAGATCACGATGATCTTGCGTGTGCGTAGGAAAATTTTCAAAATTACTACATTCCCCAACAGTGGCATCCGAGCCAGGTTTTATGCGTTGATGTTATATGCACGAGTAGAACACAAGTGAGTTGTGGGCGATATAAGTCATACTGCTTACCAGCATGTCATATTTTGGTTCAGCGGTATTGTGAGATGAAGCGGCCCGGACCGACATTACGCGTACGCTTACGCGAGACTGGTTTCACCATTGCGAGCACTTGTTGCTTAAAGGTGACTGGCGGGTGTCTGTCTCTCTCACTTTAGTTGAACCGAGTGTGGCTACGCCCGGTCCTTGCGAAGGTTAAAACAGCACCAACTTGACAAACTATCGTTGTGGTTTTGATGCGTAGGTACGAACGGTTCTTGCTAAGCCCGTAGCAGCCACGTAAAACTTGTAACAACAAAGTAGAGGACGTCTAACTTGTTTTTGCAGGGCATGTTGTGATGTGATATGGTCAAGACATGATGCTGAATTTTATTGTATGAGATGATCATGTTTTGTAACCGAGTTATCGGCAACTGGCAGGAGCCATATGGTTGTCGCTTTATTGTATGCAATGCAATCGCCATGTAATTGTTTTACTCTATCACTAAGCGGTAGCGATAGTCGTAGAAGCAATAGTTGGCGAGACGACAACGATGCTACGATGAAGATCAAGGTGTCGCGCCGGTGACGATGGTGATCATGACGGTGCTTCGGAGATGGAGATCACAAGCACAAGATGATGATGGCCATATCATATCACTTATATTGATTGCATGTGATGTTTATCTTTTATGCATCTTATCTTGCTTTGATTGACGGTAGCATTATAAGATGATCTCTCACTAAATTTCAAGATAAAAGTGTTCTTGCTGAGTATGCACCGTTAACAAAGTTCGTCGTGCCCAGACACCACGTGATGATCGGGTGTGATAAGCTCTACGTCCATCTACAACGGGTGCAAGCCAGTTTTGCACACGCAGGATACTCAGGTTAAACTTGACGAGCCTAGCATATGCAGATATGGCCTCGGAACACTGAGACCGAAAGGTCGAGCGTGAATCATATAGTAGATATGATCAACATAGTGATGTTCACCACTGAAAACTACTCCATTTCACGTGATGATCAGTTATGGTTTAGTTGATTTGGATCATGTAATCACTTAGATGATTAGAGGGATGTCTATCTAAGTGGGAGTTCTTAAGTAATATGATTAATAGAACTTAAATTTATCATGAACTTAGTACCTGATAGTATCTTGCTTGTCTATGTTAATTGTAGATAGATGGCCCGTGCTGTTGTTCCGTTGAATTTTAATGCGTTCCTTGAGAAAGCAAAGTTGAAAGATGATGGTAGCAATTATACGGACTGGGTCCGTAACTTGAGGATTATCCTCATTGCTGCACAGAAGAATTACGTCCTGGAAGCACCGCTGGGTGCCAGGCCTGCTGCAAGAGCAACACCAGAGGTTATGAACGTCTGGCAGAGCAAAGCTGATGACTACTCAATAGTTCAGTGTGCCATGCTTTACGGCTTAGAACCGGGTCTTCAACGACGTTTTGAACATCATGGAGCATATGAGATGTTCCAGGAGTTGAAGTTAATATTTCAAGCAAATGCCCGGATTGAGAGATATGAAGTCTCCAATAAGTTCTACAGCTGCAAGATGGAAGAGAATAGTTCTGTCAGTGAGCATATACTCAAAATGTCTGGGTATAACAATCAATTGATTCAACTGGGAGTTAATCTTTCGGATGAGAGCGTCATTGACAGAATTCTTCAATCAATGCCACCAAGCGACAAGAGCTTTCTGATGAACTATAACATGCAAGGGATGAATAAGACAATTCCCGAGCTCTTCGCAATGCTAAAGGCAGCGGAGGTAGAAATCAAAAAGGAGCATCAAGTGTTGATGGTCAATAAGACCACTAGTTTCAAGAAAAAGGGCAAAGGGAAGAAGAAGGGGAACTTCAAGAAGAACAGCAAGCAAGTTGCTGTTCAGGAGAAGAAACCCAAATCTGGACCTAAGCCTGAAACTGAGTGCTTCTACTGCAAGCAGACTGGTCACTGGAAGCGGAACTGCCCCAAGTATTTGGCGGATAAGAAGGATGGCAAGGTGAACAAAGGTATATGTGATATACATGTTATTGATGTGTACCTTACCAGAGCTCGCAGTAACACCTGGGTATTTGATACTGGTTCTGTTGCTAATATTTGCAACTCAAAACAGGGACTACGGATTAAGCGAACACTGGCCAAGGACGAGGTGACGATGCGCATGGGAAACGGTTCCAAAGTCGATGTGATCGCCGTCGGCACGCTACCTCTACATCTACCTTCGGGATTAGTATTAGACCTAAATAATTTTTTATTTGGTGCCAGCGTTAAGCATGAACATTATATCTGGATCTTGTTTGATGCGAGACGGTTATTCATTTAAATCAGAGAATAATGGTTGTTTTATTTATATGAGTAATATCTTTTATGGTCATGTACCCTTGAAGAGTGGTCTATTTTTAATGAATCTCGGTAGTAGTGACACACATATTCATAATGTCGAAGCCAAAAGATGCAGAGTTGATAATGATAGTGCAACTTATTTATGGCACTGCCGTTTAGGTCATATCGGTGTAAAGCGCATGAAGAAACTCCATAATGATGGACTTTTGGAATCACTTGATTATGAATCACTTGGTACTTGCGAACCTTGTCTCATGGGCAAGATGACTAAAACACCGTTCTCCGGAACTATGGAGAGAGCAACTAATTTGTTGGAAATCATACATACAGATGTATGTGGTCCGATGAATATTGAGGCTCGTGGCGGATATCGTTATTTTCTCACCTTCACAGATGATTTGAGCAGATATGGGTATATCTACTTAATGAAACATAAGTCTGAAACATTTGAAAAGTTCAAAGAATTTCAGAGCGAAGTGGAATATTTGAGTTACGAGTTTGGCCTACATTTGAAACAATGCGGAATAGTTTCGCAACTCACGCCACCCGGAACACCACAACGTAATGGTGTGTCCGAACGTCGTAATCGTACTTTACTAGATATGGTGCGATCTATGATGTCTCTTACTGATTTACCGCTATCGTTTTGGGGTTATGCTTTAGAGACGGCTGCATTCACTCTAAATAGGGCACCATCGAAATCCGTTGAGACGACGCCTTATGAACTATGGTTTGGCAAGAAACCAAAGTTGTCGTTTCTTAAAGTTTGGGGTTGCGATTCTTATGTGAAGAAACTTCAACCTGATAAGCTCGAACCTAAATCGGAGAAATGTGTCTTCATAGGATACCCAAAGGAGACTGTTGGGTACACCTTCTATCACAGATCCGAAGGCAAGACATTCGTTGCTAAGAATGGATCCTTTCTAGAGAAGGAGTTTCTCTCGAAAGAAGTGAGTGGGAGGAAATTAGAACTTGATGAGGTAACTGTACCTTCTCCCTTATTGGAAAGTAGATCATCACAGAAACCAGTTTCTGCGACACCTACGCCAATTAGTGGGGAAGTTAATGATAATGATCATGAAACTTCAGATCAAGTTATTACTGAACCTCGTAGGTCAACCAGATTAAGATCCGCACCAGAGTGGTACGGTAATCCTGTTCTGGAGGTTATGTTACTAGACCATGACGAACCTACGAACTATGAAGAAGCGATGGTGAGCCCAGATTCCGCAAAATGGCTTGAAGCCATGAAATCCGAGATGGGATCCATGTATGAGAACAAAGTATGGACTTTGGTTGACTTGCCTGATGATCGGCAAGCCATTGAAAATAAATGGATCTTCAAGAAGAAGACTGACGCTGACGGTAATGTTACTGTCTATAAAGCTCGACTTGTTGCGAAAGGTTTTCGACAAGTTCAAGGGATTGACTACGATGAGACTTTCTCACCCGTAGCCATGCTCAAGTCTGTCCGAATCATGTTAGCAATTGCCGCATTTTATGATTATGAAATTTGGCAAATGGATGTCAAAACTGCATTCCTGAATGGATTTCTGGAAGAAGAGTTGTATATGATGCAACCGGAAGGTTTTGTCAATCCAAAGGGAGCTAACAAAGTGTGCAAGCTCCAGCGATCCATTTATGGACTGGTGCAAGCCTCTCGGAGTTGGAATAAACGCTTTGATAGTGTGATCAAAGCATTTGGTTTTATACAGACTTTTGGAGAAGCCTGTATTTACAAGAAAGTGAGTGGGAGCTCAGTAGCATTTCTGATATTATATGTGGATGACATATTGCTAATTGGAAATGATATAGAATTTCTGGATAGCATAAAGGGATACTTGAATAAGAGTTTTTCAATGAAAGACCTCGGTGAAGCTGCATATATATTGGGCATCAAGATCTATAGAGATAGATCAAGACGCTTAATTGGACTTTCACAAAACACATACCTTGACAAAGTTTTGAAGAAGTTCAAAATGGATCAAGCAAAGAAAGGGTTCTTGCCTGTATTGCAAGGTGTGAGATTGAGTAAGACTCAATGCCCGACCACTGCAGAAGATAGAGAGAAGATGAAAGATGTTCCCTATGCTTCAGCCATAGGCTCTATCATGTATACAATGCTGTGTACCAGACCTAATGTGTGCCTTGCTATAAGTTTAGCAGGGAGGTACCAAAGTAATCCAGGAGTGGATCACTGGACAGCGGTCAAGAACATCCTGAAATACCTGAAAAGGACTAAGGATATGTTTCTCATTTATGGAGGTGACAAAGAGCTCATCGTAAATGGTTACGTTGATGCAAGCTTTGACACTGATCCGGACGATTCTAAATCGCAAACCGGATACGTGTTTACATTGAACGGTGGAGCTGTCAGTTGGTGCAGTTCTAAGCAAAGTGTCGTGGCGGGATCTACGTGTGAAGCGGAGTACATAGCTGCTTCGGAAGCAGCAAATGAAGGAGTCTGGATGAAGGAGTTCATATCCGATCTAGGTGTCATACCTAGTGCATCGGGTCCAATGAAAATCTTTTGTGACAATACTGGTGCAATTGCCTTAGCAAAGGAATCCAGATTTCACAAAAGAACCAAGCACATCAAAAGACGCTTCAATTCCATCCGGGATTTAGTCCAGGTGGGAGACATAGAAATTTGCAAGATACATACGGATCTGAATGTTGCAGACCCGTTGACTAAGCCTCTTCCACGAGCAAAACATGATCAGCACCAAGACTCCATGGGTGTAAGAATCATTCCTATGTAATCTAGATTATTGACTCTAGTGCAAGTGGGAGACTGAAGGAAATATGCCCTAGAGGCAATAATAAAGTTATTATTTATTTCCTTATATCATGATAAATGTTTATTATTCATGCTAGAATTGTATTAACCGGAAACATAATACTTGTGTGAATACATAGACAAACAGAGTGTCACTAGTATGCCTCTACTTGACTAGCTCGTTGATCAAAGATGGTTATGTTTCCTAGCCATAGACATGAGTTGTCATTTGATTAACGGGATCACATCATTAGGAGAATGATGTGATTGACTTGACCCATTCCGTTAGCTTAGCACTCCATCGTTTAGTATGTTGCTATTGCTTTCTTCATGACTTATACATGTTCCTATGACTATGAGATCATGCAACTCCCGTTTACCGGAGGAACACTTTGTGTGCTACCAAACGTCACAACGTAACTGGGTGATTATAAAGGTGCTCTACAGGTGTCTCCAAAGGTATTTGTTGGGTTGGCGTATTTCGAGATTAGGATTTGTCACTCCGATTGTCGGAGAGGTATCTCTGGGCCCACTCAGTAATACACATCACTATAAGCCTTGCAAGCATTGTGACTAATGAGTTAGTTGCGGGATGATGTATTACGGAACGAGTAAAGAGACTTGCCGGTAACGAGATTGAACTAGGTATCGAGATACCGACGATCGAATCTCGGGCAAGTAACATACCGATGACAAAGGGAATAACGTATGTTGTTATGCGGTCTGACCGATAAAGATCTTCGTAGAATATGTGGGAACCAATATGAGCATCCAGGTTCCGCTATTGGTTATTGACCGGAGAGGTGCCTCGGTCATGTCTACATAGTTCTCGAACCCGTAGGGTCCGCACGCTTAACGTTACGATGACAGTTATATTATGAGTTTATATGTTTTGATGTACCGAAGGTTGTTTGGAGTCCCGGATGTGATCACGGACATAACGAGGAGTCTCGAAATGGTCGAGACATAAAGATTGATATATTGAAAGCCTATGTTTGGATATCGGAAGTGTTCCGGGTGAAATCGGGATTTTTCCGGAGTACCGGGAGGTTACCGGAACCCCCCGGTAACTTAAGGGGCCTTAGTGGGCCTAGGTGGAAGAGAGGAGAGGAGGGCAGGGCAAGGCCGCACGCCCCTCCCCCCAGTCCGAATAGGACAAGGAGAGGGGGGCGGCGCCCCCCCTTTCCTTCCTCCCCTCCACCTCTTCCCCCTCTCTCTCCTAGTCCAACATGGAAAAGGGGGGAGTCCTACTCCCGGTAGGAGTAGGACTCCTCCTGGCGCGCCTCTCCCCTTGGCCGGCCGAACCCCCCCTTGCTCCTTTATATACGGGGGCAGGGGGCACCTCTATACACACAATTGATCATTGATCTCTTAGCCGTGTGAGGTGCCCCCCTCCACCATATTACACCTCGATAATATCGTAGCGGTGCTTAGGCGAAGCCCTACGTCGGTAGAACATCATCATTGTCACCACGCCGTTGTGCTGACGAAACTCTCCCTCAACACTCGGCTGGATCGGAGTTCGAGGGACGTCATCGAGCTGAACGTGTGCTGAACTCGGAGGTGCCGTGCGTTGGGTACTTGATCGGTCGGATCGTGAAGACGTACGACTACATCAACCGCGTTGTGTTAAACGCTTCCGCTTTCGGTCTACGAGGGTACGTGGACAACACTCTCCCCTCTCGTTGCTATACATCACGATGATCTTGCGTGTGCGTAGGAAATTTTTTGAAATTACTACGTTTCCCAACAGTACGGCCGTGAAGCCGCCCTCAGTTGTTTATCACCAGTGCGGAGCATAGTGCTTCCGCTTGTACACGGGCATAGCCGCTCCTCGGCAGTGTCGACGGCCAGAGCGGAGCATGGTGCTTCCACTTGTGCGTGGGAGGGGGGCTCCCTCTGAAGAGAGCCCCCGGGGCGTGTACAGCCCCGCCCTGACACGTGGCTTGCACGGCAGGGCTGCGAGGTGTATCTGGGCACTCATGAGCCAGCGCGGGACTCACGAGACCCTACCTCAAGGCGGGTTGCGCCAGGTCTTGGGTCTTGATAGTTGTATGTTCCTACGAGACGGTTAGGTACAAATGCTCTACGTCCTCAGGTCCCGGCCCTCGAGCGAGCTCAGCCGCCGCTGGTATGCCAGGTCGCGATGCCGTGGTCAAGGCCAGGGGGTGAGGGCTGGAGAGCCAGTAAGAGCTCCTGAGTCGCGATGCTCAGGAGCCCCCCTTTTAACGCGCAAGCGAATTGCAAGAGAGAGAGGGGTGGACCCATGGCAGGTGGCAATCGAGCAGGTGATAACCACAGGTAGATTACGCATGAAAGGCAGGTCAGCTTGGGTAAATGCGGCAAGATACATGCCACTGGGTCAGGCCCGAGCGGCTTGGGGATGATGCAGCCCGAGGGGCGCCCCAAGAGGGTAAGCTAAAGACATGCGCAAAAGTGAAACATGCCACAGCGACGGACCCACGCGGCCTGGGAATGATGCAGCCCAAGGGGCGCTCCCAGCTGAATGAACTTGGAAAATGTCACCTGGTTCTGTTGATGAAGGGTTGTTGGGGCAGCTGAAGGTATGCAGTGAAGGGATTGCTCCTCACGAGCCACCGGGGCCCTGAGCCTCGGGAGGCTTTGGGGGCTCAGGTGGTTCCCTGAGGACCGTCTCCATCTCTGCCAGACGGCGTGGTGCCTGACCTCCTGAGCCGCCAGGACAGGCCGCAGGTTGCGCTGATAGGCTAACGACACGCTCGGCAAGCCGAAAGGCATGCGAACGTAGCTGTGTGGTGGGCCCTCGCAACGGCCCACGCGCGAAGGCCAGAAAGGCTCCTGAGATGCGGCCCTGTTGAGCCCTGGAACGTCGATGCAGACGCGCAGCCCGGCATCCTCGCCTGGATGGGGAGCTGCGCCTCGTGAGCGGCGGTCGCCGCGCATGGCCCTTGCGTCCTGCTGTTCCTGAGTGGTCTTGGTCATAAACTCCTGAGCGGTGGGCGCTCCTTGCCCTGTGTGCTCCTGAGGGAAACGTGCCTTGAAGCACGCCTCCAAGTGGTGCCCGAGCGCCTCCCTCGTGATGTTGGCAAGGTCTGAGGCCCTCCAGAAGAGAGCCCCCGATCCCTGCCCGAGGAGGGCACTGGGCGCGCCTTCCTACGCGACGGAGGGAGGCGCCCCTGGAGCGGGCGCTGATCCTGACGAGGTTCCAGCCGCGACGCCACCCTCCTGAGGTCCGGCACGGCGCAGCTGCTTCTTCTTCTTGGGGATGGCCTCCGGAGGGCCATCGCCCTGCTGTCGGGGTCATCGATTGCTGCAGCTTGAAAGGCACGCTCGAGGGAGCACGCCGCGTCTCTTTCTTCGCATGGGACCGTGATGATTCCGCCGCTTCCCGGCATCTTGAGGACGTTGTAGCCGTGGTGGGTCACTGCCATGAACTTGGCCAGGGCCGGATACCCAAGGATGGCGTTGTATGGCAGGCGGATGTGCGCGACGTCGAAGTCGATGAGCTCGGTGCGGTAGTTCTTACGTTCTCCGAAGGTGACAGGGAGGCGGACCTGCCCTATCGGTGTGGTGGAGCCGTCGGTCACTCCTGAGAAAGGCTTGTAGGCTGAAGCTGGTCATATGGCACTTGGAGGTTGTCGAACGTGTCGACGGACCAGACGTTGAGCCCTGCGCCGCCGTCGATGAGGGTCTTGGTAACTTGCACGTTGCTAATGACTGGTGAACAAAGCATCGGGAGAGCGCCAGCGGTGGCCGCGCACTTGAGCTGGTCTGCCGAGTTGAAGGTGATGGCGCACTGGGACCACCTGAGCGGGCGCGTGGCCTCAAGCTTGGGGAGGACTGCATTCACCTCACGAGCAAACTGTTTGAAGATGCGCTGCGAGGCTGGGGCCTGGGCTCCGCCCAAGATGCAGGCGATAGCGCGCGGTTCCTGGAAGCCCCCAGCCCCCTCGTCCTGATGGTGGTCGTCATTCCATCTTGGTGGTGGCGGCAGCGGGGGAAGAGCGGCGTTGCCCTGAGGACGATCCTCACGAGGCTGGTCCCTCCAGGCACCCTCGCGAGGATGATCCTGCCAACGGTCCTCACGAGGCCTGTCGCGCCACTCCTAGCGCGGGCCACGGGCGTCCCAGCGCCCGCCACCACGTCCTCCTCCTCGGTCATAGCCCCGGTCGCTGCGCTCGGGGCGTCGACCGAAGTGTCCTTCTTGAATGGCTCTGAGCTCTTGACAGTCGCTGGAGTTGTGGGTGTTCAGGTTGTGGAAGGCGCAGAACGGTCGGCTACTCTTGGATGACTCGGGCTGATCTCTGCCTCGCTTGGTGTCCGGCTCTGCTGCGAACACGACTGCTTCCTTGTGCTTCACGTCCTTGGCCTTGGCTTTCTTCTCCTCCAGGTCCGTAGCTAGCAGCTCAAGGAGGGAGAGGCGCCCTTCCTCAGCTCTTGCGCATTTAGTAGCCAGGTTGAACAGCTCCTGAGATGTGCACAACTCCTCATGGATAGCGAGCTCGTCCTTCATCTTGATGTCACGGACGCCATCAGAGAACGCGGAGATGATGGCCTCATCCGTCACCTTAGGGATCTTGAGGCGAGTGTTGTTGAAGCGCTGGATGTACTTCTGGAGGGTCTCTTCTGGCTATTGCTTGATGCGCTGCAGGTCACCCGCGGCCGGCGGGTGGTCGCGAGTGCCCTGGAAGTTGGCGACGAAGCGGTCGCGCATCTCCTCCCAGAAGGATATCGAGCCTGGAGGCAGGTTGAGGAGCCACGGACGGGCGCCGTCTTTGAGTGCCATAGGGAACCAGTTTGCCACGACTTTCTCGTCGCCGTTGGCCGCCTCGATGCTCAGCTCGTAGAGCTGCAGGAACTCCGCGGGGTCGGGGGTGCCGTCGTAGCGTGGAGGCAGATCTGGCTTGAACTTGCCTGGCCAGGCGATGCTACGCAGCTCGGGGTGAAGGCGCGGCAGCCGGCCGTGGTCGCCGGGGCCCGTCTTGGAGGCGGAGCTTGGTCCTGGCGCCCACGCGCCGCCACGGCAAGTGGCGCGGGGGCCTGCCGCGGCAGACGATCCTGGTGTGGCGGGGCGAGGAGTGGCGGAGCGTTCTCTTGCAGTCGAGGAACTTCTTGGCAGCTTCCTTCTTCACGCGCGGGCGCCGGACGCGGCGGATCGCGTCGCGGAGCCGCACGCCTTGGTGCCAAGGCGCCATCTTGGGGCAGAGGTGGTGGAGGCGCTCCGTGAGCTACGTCGCCCGTAGCTGGCGGAGGGTGAGGCGGGGAGAGGGACGGCGCAGGGAAGCCCCCTGCGGCGCGGACGAGCTCGGTGATGCCGTCGAGCCAGTCCTAGTAGAGGTCGTCGACCGGGCGGTAGCGCAGGAGCTCGTGCGCCATGAGGAGCGTGGCCCGTGCGTCCATGGGAGCACGACGAGCATGGGACGACGAACTAGCGGGAGTCAGCGATGGAGTGGCGGTGCGGCCGTCCTGCCGCACCGAGGGGTGCAGCGAGGACGCTTGCTGCTCGTTCCCCGTCGGGCCGGTGGCGGCGTTGGCGGCAGGAGACGGAGAACGACGAGGTGGCCCACCAACGGGAGCCGTCCGAGTGACGCGGGTGGCCAGGGCAGCCCGGCGCTCGGCACGAGCACGGCGAGCGTCCGCCATGGAGACGATGGAGCAACTGGACGCGAACGACGGAAGGGAAGCTCCGACGCACCCTACCTGGCGCGCCAAATGTCGGATCACAGGTTCAGGCAAAACCCTTAAGGTTCGAACACTGGGGTGCGCGCGGAGATTTCCTCCCTACCGATCTACGCCCTAGCTCGCTAAGACCTCACGGACGAACTCAACGAACTCGTAACACAAAGACACAATATTTATACTGGTTCGGACCACCGTTGTGGTGTAATACCCTACTCCAGTGTGGTGGTGGTGGATTGCCACTTGGGCTGATGATGAACAGTACAAGAGGAAGAACAGCCTCCTGAGGTCGAGGTGTTCTTGTGCTCGATGTGTGGCTAAGGATTGGCTCAGGGTCAGATTCCTTGCCTCTACTGTGGTGGCTAGTTCTACTTATACAGGCCCTGGTCCTCTCCCCAAATATTGAGCGGGAAGGGAGCCAACAACGGCCAATTTGAAAGGGGACAGCTAGTACAACTTATCCTGACAAAAGCGGTCTTCGCCTGCAAAAGCCTCTAGTGATGACGTTGTCTTGGGCTCCATGGTGACCTCCGTCCTGCCGTCTGGATGGTCTTGGTCTCGTTGCACAGATATGGAAACCTTTGCTTGATGTCTCGGTACTCCGCGCCTGCGCTTGCCTCCTTAGCACCAAAGAGGAAACAAGGACGCTGCGCATGCTGACGCCCGCCTGATCTTGATCGTCATGGCTCACGTCACGAGAGCCTCGCGAGGTTTGCCCCGCCTTTCTCCGCTCCTTGCGAGGCAGCCTGGTGAGGCCGCTCCTGAGGAGGTCTTGCGTCGTCCGCCTCGCGAGGCTTGGCCCCTCACGAGGGTCTTGAATGTCTCGTTGATGAAGTTGGGCCGTACAAGCCTGCAGCACAACCACCCCGTGGGCCGCAGGCAGGCATGTCTGGGGGACCCCGTTCCCAGAACGCCGACAAAAGTCCATCAAAATATGACAAACAAAACAACCTTGCTTCAAAACACACATGATTGATATAAATATAGATAAGCTTTTGCAACACTAAAAAGAATTGTTCTTAATAGGAATAGGGAGAATTAGTGAACCACAAAGTTAAGCTGAAAAAATATGTTTAATGCGAAGAACCCAGTATCACATGGTAACATACAGCAAGGTGAACCACAAAGTCATGCATAATTTGCAAGTGTTACGCCTTATCTTATAAGTACATAATAGCACTATTTTTCACACATACCAAAAAGGATTTTTGGTACATATATAGTAGATACAGTCATTCCATATAAGGTGGTTGAAATCTTGAAGAGACAGTACTATTTTGTCTACAGATGGTATTTCTTATATCATGCTTTTATTTTTTGCGAACCTATTTCTTTCATCAGTTAAGATCATGAATGGAGTGGATCTGATCAATTCTTCAATAATCTTTTTTGCAATTTCTTTATTATGGTAAGATCTTGAACGGAGTGGAGCTAAGCAATTCTTCAATAATGATCATAAAGGGAAACAAAAGGTTCCACAATTGAGCATGACAATATATCTCAACAAAAAAGAATTAACAGTTAACTTTAGCCCAAGAAATCAAATTACAGCCAAGAAAGGATTTAATTAAAAGTGTGTTATGGCACTGCTAGAAGCAGGGCGCGAGAGGGCCGGCCGGGGGCCTTTTTACCCACGACCGGGCAAGAGGGAAGGGATTTCCTTCTTAATTCTTGCTTGATTAGATTGATACATCTCCTCTCATTATATAGAGAGGTTTACTTGACTTCCAAGCAAGGCTTACTTGATCCCTAAGCAAGCGACCCTTATCTCTAATTAACCCTAAGACTAACGGGCTATACCGCCAGCCTAGGCCATTAGGCCCATTACGTACTCTAACACTACACCCCACCTGGACATGCAGCTTGTCCTCGAGCTGCAGCCTAACCAACTTATAACCATGACTCGACGCAACACAAACCTAACACCTAAAAACAAGCCTTTTACATCTCGGCTTGTTTTATTACTCTCAACCTGAAATGGACTGGGACGATTTATTTTGGACCCCTTAACAAAAGTGGACACCATCCGCACGTCGGACGCGCACGTGTACAGCCACCTGGATCCCATGGACACCATTTGGACAAAAGGAGTGCATGTGTATGGCCACCTGGAAGTGGTCGCCAGAGCGACCAGTAGAGACGCCCTCGCGGCGGCCGGCGGAATGCAGTGGTGCTACGCGGTGCGCTCCTGTTGGTGACACCCTGCCTTCTCCCCGCCGAACGGCTGTTGGTCTGCACCGCACAGA
>NC_057805.1:197050470-197052195 GCF_018294505.1 Triticum aestivum
ACTTTGAGGTCGCTGCCCGCAGGGAAAACAACATGCCCAAGATCCCAGACGCAGCGGACAAGATCAAGGTCCTTTGTGTAGCGAAGCGCAGCTGGGAGGAGCGGCAGCTACAGACCACGCATCTCATGCACACGCCGACGTGCTAGGAGGCCGCGCGCAGCAGCCTGCAGCCCCACCGCCGCCGACATGTGGTGGGTAGTGATCCAAGCCGGAAGCGGCGACGGCGACGGCGGGAACTTGATCTGCTAGATGGGGACGCCCTGGGAAAGCGGTAATGGCGACGGCGGGAACTTGATCTGGTGGATCGGAACTCCCGCTGGCACGGTCGATGCGGGGCCGGAGCTGACCGGCGGTGGCTGCGGCCCGACCGCCTGGGTTAGGTCCCGCAGCACCCTGGACACCTCCTCCGGGGTGAGGACGGCGGAGGCGGGTGCGACGGAGGATCCCGACAGCGGAAGAGACAGGTTAGGCGACGGTGAAGACATGATCGAACCGAAGCTAGCTGTTACCAAATTGTTATGGCGCTGCTAGAAGGAGGGCGCGAGAGGGCCGGCCGGGGGCCTTTTTGCCCACGGCCTGGCAAGAGGGAAGGGATTTCCTTCTTAATTCTTGCTTGATTAGATTGATACATCTCCTTTTTTTATATAGAGAGGTTTACTTGACTCCCAAGCAAGCGATCCTTATCTCTAATTAACCCTAAGACTAATGGGCTATACCGCCAGCCCAGGCCCATTATGTACTGTTATGGCGCTGCTAGAAGGAGGGCGCGAGAGGTCCGGCTGGGGGCCTTTTTGTCCACGGCCGGGCAAGAGGGAAGGGATTTCCTTCTTAATTCTTGCTTGATTAGATTGATATATCTCCTTTCTTTATATAGAGAGGTTTACTTGACTCCTAAGCAAGCGACTCTTATCTCTAATTAACCCTAAGACTAATGGGCTATACTGCCAGCCCATGCCCATTATGTACTCTAACACTACACCCCACCTGGACATGCAGTTTGTCCTCGAGCTGCAGCCTAACCAACTTATAACCATGACTTGACGCAACACAAACCTAACACCTAAAAACAAGCCTTTTACATCTCGGCTTGTTTTATTACTCTCAACCTAAAATGGACTGGGACGCTTTATTTTGGACCCCTTAATAGAAAGTGGAGACCATCCACACGTCGGACGTGCACGTGTATAGCCACCTGGATCCCATGGATACCAGCCACTTCAGCAGTTGGGACACGGTGCGCTCCTGTCGGTGACACCCTGCCTTCTCCCCACCGGACGGCTGTTGGTCTGCACCGCACAGAGAAGAGTGGAGGGCTTGCGATGGAGAATGACGAGGAGGGGTGCGCCCCCCTACCGCCGATGTCGCAGACTTTGAGGTCGCTGTCCGTCGGAACGAGATCGAGATCCTTTGCGCAACGAAGGACAACTGTGAGGAGCGGCAGCTGCAGACCACGCCTCTCTCGCACACGCCGACGCGCTAGGAGGCCGCGCATAGCAGCCTGCAGCCTCACCACCGCTGACACGTGGCGGGTACCAATCCAAGCCGGAAGTGGTGACGGCGACGGCAGGAACTTGATCTGCTGGATGGGGACGCCCTGGGAAAGCGGTGATGGCGACGGCGGGAACTTGATCTGGTAGATCGGGACTCCCGCCGGCGCGGTCGATGCGGGGCCGGAGCTGACCGGCGGGGGCCGCTGCAGCTGCAGCGGCTGCTGCGGTGTCGCGC
>NC_057805.1:197052723-197085552 GCF_018294505.1 Triticum aestivum
CCGGGCTGCGGCTGCTGCGGCGGAGCGCCGGGCGCGGCGGAGGCCACAGTAGTGGCGGCTGCCACTGCAGCCAGGGCGGGGCGGTGGATGCCAACTACAGCGGCCCGACGAGCGCGGTGGAGGCCGCCAGGAGCGGCGGCTGCCACTGCAGCCAGGGTGGGGCGGTGGATGGCAGCTGGAGCGGCCCGGCGAGCGCGGCGGGGGCCGCCTGGTGCGGCGGCTGCCATGGCGGCGCAGCCTGGTGCGGCCCGTAGGACCCGGCCAAGAACAGGCGGATCTCCTGGACCGCCTGGGTTAGGTCCCGCAGCACCCCGGACACCTCCTCTGGGGTGAGGACGGCGAGGGCGGGCGCGACGGAGGACAGCAGGAGAGACGGGTTGGGCGGCGGTGAAGACATGATCGAACCGAAAGCTAGCTGATACCTATGGCGTTGCTAGAAGGAGGGCGCGAGAGGGCCGGCCGGGGGCCTTTTTGCCCACGACCGGGCAAGAGGAAAGGGATTTCCTTCTTAATTCTTGCTTGATTAGATTGATACATCTCCTTTCTTTATATAGAGAGGTTTACTTGACTCCCAAACAAGCGACCCATATCTCTAATTAACCCTAAGACTAATGGGCTATACCGCCAGCCCAGGCCCATTACGTACTCTAACAAAGTGCAATAGCAGACGAATGGGACATGCACTGGAAACCATAAAAAAACAAAGGTTATGAGTCATGAGATTCAAGCCCATCAATAAAATTATGAACACAAAAAACTGCAAAACAGTTGTTTCCCGGCTGTAAATTCAACCATGTAAGTATTTCTTCTCCTTATATGTGTTGGCAATGCTCCTGCCATTTTCATCAAAAAATAGTAAAGATTATGCTAGTACTATATGAAAACAAACAGTAAAGAGTATATTATTACTGACATGAAAACATGACTTCCTTCGTCATGTGCGGACTACATCACAAATAGCAAGCACAACCATTAATATATGCTTTCCTAACTTATAACTGAATTCTGATTGGGGGGGGGGGGAGGGGGAGCAAAAGCCTGAGTTTGCCACTGAGGAAACTGTAGTGTACGTGGTACTTGAAGGCTGCAGCTTGTTCTTGAATTGAGTGTGTTGAGATTGATATCCATTTGTATGGAGAGGTGTCTGCATATATTAGAATACAACGAAAACAACATGGAGACGGAAGAGATCAAGTTAGCATGTCATACTCATTTATCATCATATTATGACATGGAAAACGCAACATGGAACCCAAGTCAGGGATTCGAGGCCAATTAGCACCTAAAACTTAAAGATAAGGATGGGGCTCGCCAGGCATCCTGATGACTTCAAAAGGATGGTGTGGCTAGTCGTGGAGAAGATCCTAATCGATAACTATATCACAACAATGTCAAGTTAGGCGCAACTGCATGGATGCAAGAGACGGCGACTTGGATCCAGAGGAGATGCTAGAAGATCAATCGAGGAGGGATAATATTTGGGTCATGGGTGGTGCCCCTGCAGAAGTATGTGAATGGACAGGAATGAAGAGATAACTTTAATTGCCTCTTGGTGGTTAATGGAGATTAATTGCAAATTGGGAAGAAATTATGATTCCTTCAGTTACCAACCTGATCGAGAGGAGAAAGGAGTTGAAGTTTCAAGAGTAAATGGGAAATGATGCTACTCTAGCAAGGAGAAAGAAAATCTACCGAAGCCACCATCTAAATGGGTGGCATATGATTGGTGTGATCTTTTTTTATAAGAAACAGTCGCACCAAAGAAAACAAATATTGCAGAACAGAATAACTAACCTGACTTGACAAACAAAGTCGTGGTAGTCCGAAAATTCCATTGCCACAGTAGAAGGTCGCAGCTGGAGGGAGACAAACTTGTCACTAACTGTAGCTGCAGGTGCTGGATCCAGTCCACGCTATGGCAGAGGCCTCACCGGGGTAGCACTCGAGTGTACAGTCACCAGGATCACTGCACAATCCTTGAAATCACCATACCAATCCACGAGGATTATTTGAGCTAGATACATACTGTATCAACTAAGGCCAGTACATAGTGCATGCTGACATTTGTTGTGAACTTGTGATTCAGTAAAGCCGGTGTGGATACTTGAGAGTGCCAATCCTTACAGAGATATGCTTGAGGATGAGTCCGCCTCTGCATACATAGAAACAAAACCATAAATGGATTAGACATACTGCATCAGCGCTAAGGTAGCACTTGCTGGAGAACATGAGAGTGCAAGTCAGTGCTAAGGTAACACCTCTGCATACAGCATACATAGAACAAGCTCGGAGAGCCGTCGAAGGCGGACCGGTGGTCGTGGTGGAATTGTAGACCCATCGGAGGAGAGTCAGACCAGCGGTCCAAGCCGACGGTCCTGCCGGAGGGGCATTGGATCAGATCTCGGCCGCCGCGTCGAATGCATAGGGGCGACCGGCCAGCGGTCCTGCCGGAGGGGCGTCAGATTGTACTCTGGCCGCCGCGCAGGAGGATACAGAGGGGATCAGGGGAAAGAGAGCGATGGGTTTGGCTAAATCCGGGAGATAAACGTACGTGATGAGTCTGTTTCCGGTCCTACTGCTGGTAACTGCTGTTCTGTGTTCTGGTGGGTCCCATATGTAAGCCGGAAAAGAAAATGCTGAGATGGCAGGCTGCTGACGTGAATAGCCTGCATGTTTAGATAAATAGGTTAGTGGGGATGAATACGATCGAGATTTAACAAACCATTCACATTAAATGTATGACCATAGAAGATTTTATTCATTTAAACAGAACAACAATTATTCTCTGAATTAAATGAATAATCGTATTGCAATAAACATGATCTAATCATATTCATGCTCAACGCAAACACCAAATAACATTTATTTATTTAGGTTCAACACTAATCCTGAAGGTAGAGAGAGTGTGCGATGGTGATCTTATCAACCTTGAAATCACTTTCAACACACATCGTCACCTCGCCCTTAACTAGTTTTTGTTCATTCTGCAACTCCCGTTTTGAGTTACTACTCTTAGCAACTGAACCAGTATCAAATGCCGAGGGGTTCCTATAAACACTAGTAAAGTACACATCAATAACATGTATATCCAATATACCTTTGTTCACTTTGCCATCCTTCTTATCCGCCAAGTATCTAGGGCAGTTCCACTTCCAGTGACCATTTCCTTTCCAGTAGAAGCATTCAGTTTCAGGCTTGGGTCTAGCTTTGGGCTTCTTCACGGGAGTAGCAACTTGCTTGCCGTTCTTTTTGAAGTTCCCCTTCTTCCCTTTGCCCTTTTCTTGAAACTAGTGGTCTTGTCAACCATCACCACTTGATGCTTTTCTTGATTTCTACCTTCGTCGATTTCAGCATCACGAAGAGCTTGGGAATTGTTTCCGTTATCCCTTGAATATTATAGTTCATCACGAAATTCTAGTAACTTGGTGATAGTGACCAGAGAACTCTGTCAATCATTATCTTATCTGGAAGATTAACTCCCACTTGATTCAAGCGATTGAAGTACCCAGACATTCTGAGCACATGCTCACTAGTTGAGCTATTCTCCTCCATCTTGTAGGCAAAGTACTTGTCAGAGGTTTCATACCTCTCGACACGGGCATGAGACTGAAATACCAATTTCATCTCTTGGAACATCTCATATGCTCCGTGGCGTTCAAAATGTTTTTGAAGTCCTGGTTCTAAGCCGTAAAGCATGGTGCACTAAACTATCAAGTAGTCATCATACCAAGCTTTGTCAAACGTTCATAACGTCTGCATCTGCTCCTGCAATAGGTCTATCGCCTAGCATTGCATCAAGGACATAATTCTTCTGTGCAGTAATGGGGATAATTCTCAGATCACGGACCAAGTCCGTATCTGTCGGATTACGGGTTCCGGCAAAACCCTTGAGGTTCGAACTCTAGGGTGCGCATGAAGATCTCTCTCCCCCTAGCTCACACTCTCGCCACGATCTCAAGGCCTAGCTCGCCGAACCCACGGAACATGGGACACAAGAGTTTATACTGGTTCAGGCCACCGATGTGGTGTAATATCCTACTCCAGTGTGGTGTGGTGAATTGCCTTGCAAGCTGGGGATGAACAAGTACAAGGGAAGAACGACCTCCTGAGGAGAGGTGTTCTCTAGCTCGATGAGCTTGTGTGTGTGAGGATGGACTGGGTCTGATCCCAGATCTGTTTTCTATGGTGGTCGCTAGTCCTATTTATAGAGGCACTGATCCTCTTCCCAAATGTTTAGGCGGGAAGGGACCCTACAACGGCCAATTTGAAGGGGGACAGCTAGTACAAGCTATCCTGACAAAAGGTGGTCTTCGCCTGCCAAAGGCTCTGGTGGTGACGACATCGTGGGCTCCGCGATGACGTCCATCCTGCCGTCCTGCTGGTCTTGGTCTTGTTGCACCGATATGGAAACCTTTGCCTGATGCCTCGGGACTCCTCGTCTGCACCTTCCCCTTTAGCACCAAAGAGGCAACCGGTACTCTGCGCCCGCTGGCGCCCGCTTGGCCTTGGTCGTCATGACTCACGTCACGGAAACCTTGCGAGGTGCCCCTCACCTTGATCTCTCCGCTCCTCGCGAGCCAGCCTAGTGAGGGAGCCCCTGAGGAGGTCTTGTGTCGTCTGCCTCGCGAGGCTTGGCCCCTCGCGAGGGTCTTGAGTGTTGTTGATGAAGATGGGCCGTACCAGGCCGCTGGAGGAGCCACGCCCTGGGCCGCAGGCAGGCAAGTCTGGGTACCCCCGTTCCCAGGGCGTCGACAGTAGCCCCCGGGCCCAAGGCGCGCTCGGACTTGGCTTCGTGGCGAAGCCAAGGGTCAAGGGCGGAGCGTCGCGGGCCCCAATAGCCTGCGGCCTTGATTGACGCGTGGCGATTGATAGGAAGTGGGCGTCTCCGCTTCCCCACGCTGCCTCGGCAACTGCCCGACTTGACGAGTCCTTGGTGCATGCAGAAAAGCCATCATTACCTGCGATCGTGGAGGTCGTCGGTTGGCCTCCTCCTGCTATAAATGGGGAGGGGGGCGGAGCCCCCGCTGCCCATCTCTTCCTCCGTTCATCTTGCTTCTTCTTCCTTGCTTCACTACCTCGCCGCGTCACCCATGGCACCCATGAAGAGGTTCTCGGCCGCGGAGAAGGGGAAGGCTCGCCAAGAGGGGCCTGGTTCTCACCCGCCCAAGAGGGGACGTGGCCGCCCTCAAAATCACGCCGCGACCCCCGCTGTGGTTCCTCGTGGGCGAGGACGAGTCTCTTCGGGGTCCGATGCCGCTCCGGGCAGCCGAGGCGGCGTTTCTCCCCCTGGTGGAAGCCGTCTGAGGCGTGGCGGTCCCGTCGATGAGGGGAGGCGCACCATGGTCGCTAGGCCTCCCCGGCCACACTTCCACTCGGTGGAGATGCTGCCGGAGTTCATTGTGTGGTCGGAGAACCCGACCGGCACCTGGCTCCAGCTTCCGCGCTCCTTTGCCAGTGAGCTGGCGGCCACGGGTCCCGGCGGCCTCTCGTTGCAGGCGGCCGGCTGCTGCAGCAAGGCCTCGTGGGTCGCGGTGCAGATCTCCATTGCGGGCAATGTGGCCCTGGCCCGCGGCTGGCAGACGTTTGCCCGCGCGCGCGGTTTGAGCAGGCGGTGCACCCTCCACTTCAAGTACGACGGTGCCGCGACGCTCTTCGTGAGGGTGTTCGGGGAAGACGGTCGCCGCGCTGGGTGCTGCCCTGAAGACAGCGATGGTGACGAAGTGCTCGGCCTTGGCGACGGACGCGACGAGGACGGGGGCGAGCTCGCCCTCGGTGATGGCCGCGGCTCGTCCGGCAGCGGCGGCTCCTCCTCCGGCGAAAGCTCCAGCAGAGGCGGCTACGACCAACTGCCCCGTCGCCAGGCTCGCTTCAAGGACGGTGGCGGGTCGTCCCGTCGTCGCGCCCCAGTGAAGCGCGAGGAGGGCTCTGGCTGAGTTTGGGGAAGTGCTGGGAGCTGATTCTCGGGAGTAGCCGCGGGCGTAGGGGCCGCTTTTGCCTGTTTTTTCTTTCTTTTCTTCCTGCATCACAAGAAACAAGTATGGGGCCCCACGGGGAGTATGATGAACCGTAACGCTTTTTTTGCCTTATGCTATTTTCATCGCTTCTGAGCTGTGTTGTGGTATCAGTGCTTTATGTAGGCATGTAAGGATAACTTAGCTCGAGGTATCTGAAGTAGTTTCCACCTCATGAGGCGCGCATCACCCAGCACCTGATGAGACCTCCCTGCTACGGACTTGGGAGGCGTCTAGACATTGCAAAAATTTGTTAAGAAACCCTTATTCTTCCTTGCTCAGGGCCCCAGGCGTGGCAGGTCATGGCCCAGCGCACCACATCACGGTACCCGTGGGGCACGGACTTAAAACGGGGTGCACCGGTCGCGAGCTCGATGAGGGTGCCTCGTGAAGACCAGGGGCAGCACTTACGCGCGCACCTGTCCAGCCCCCTCGCGAGGCGTGCGAGGGAGAGTGTCGGGCAAAACAGAGAACCGATGGAAGAAACAGAGAGCAAAGGGAATCGAACCAAGCCATCGAGAAACACCAGAATTCAAATTTCCATTAAAGAGGGGCAAGCCAACTACGGAAAGCAAATGAACAGCCGCGTCCGGCACCTAGTCTAGTCTTCTCATCAGCGCGGAGCTAAGTGCTGCCACTAGGACGTGGGAGGAAGCCCCCGAGGCCCGAGGGCGGCACTCTAGAGACTCCGGGGCGTGTACAGCCCCACTCATTATTACGTGAGAGTGTCACGGGCGGAGACCTTCACAGGCACTGGGCCTTGCTTCATGGGTAGAACTTCCGGAGGTGCTGAATGTTCCAGGCGTTCTGGATGGGGATCCCGTCCTGTGTCTCCAGGCGCACGGCGCCAGGCCTGGAGACATGGGCAATCCTAAACGGGCCCTCCCACATGGGTGAGAGCTTATGCAGCCCTTCCCTAGAGAGCACCCGCCTTAGGACGAGATCGCCCACCTCGAGCGTCCTGGAGCGGACGTTGCGGCAGTGATACCGGCGCAGCGCCTACTGGTACCTTGCCGCCCGGAGCGAGGCTTAGCGGCGGCGCTCCTCCCCCAGCACGAGGTCCATCCCCCGCATGGCGTCCTGGTGCGCTTCGTCGAACGCTAGGACCCGCGCAGAGCGATGCTTGATCTCGTGAGGGAGGACTGCTTCAGCTCCGTAGACGAGGAAGAACAGGGTGTCGCCGGTTGGTTTGGTGACGGTGGTGCGGATGGACCACGGCACAGACTGGAGTTGGTCGTGCCATCCCCTACCGTAGGCCTCGAGCTTCATCTTGAAGGTCCTGGTCTTGAGGCCTCTCAGGACCTCCGCGTTGGCGCACTCGGCCTGGCCATTGCTCCTGGGTGTGCCACTGAGGCGTAGCATATCTGCGTTCCAAGGTTTGCCCAATATGTCTTGAAGAGATTGCTAGTGAACTGCGAGCCGTTGTCGGTGATGATGCTGTTAGGGACCCCAAACCGGCTCACGAGGCCCTTGATGAACTTAACTGCGGACCCGGCTGGGATGGTGCGGACGGCCTCCACCTCTGCCCATTTGGTGAACTTGTCGATGGCGACGTAGAGGTAGCGATAGCCCCCAAGCACTCGGGGGAACGAGCCTAGGATATCCAGCCCCCAGACCGCGAATGGCCATGAGAGCGGGATAGTCTGGAGGCCCTGAGATGGCTGGTGGATCCGCTTGGTGTGGAATTGGCAGGCCTCGTAGGATTTCACTAGCTTGGCTGCGCCGTTGAGTGCCGTGGGCCAGTAGAACCCGTTGCGGAACACCTTGCCAACCAGGGTGCGCGATGACGAGTGATGCCCGCAATCTCCGCCATGTATGTCAGCTAGCAGCTCGCCCCCTTGCTTCCTGGAGATGCATCGTAAGGAAACATCATTCGGCCATTTTCTGTAGAGCTCACTATCTTGGATGCAGTACGTCGTGGCTTGCCGGGCCACACGCTCTGCATCCTCCTCCTTCTCCGGCAGCGTCCCCCGCACCAGGTATGCCTTGAACTCCTCGGTCCAGCACCCCTCCTGAGGCTCGAGCGCCAGGAGCAGACGTGCTCCTGAGGTTGGACCGCAAGCGGGGGCTCCCGAGGTCGGTGGCTTGGGGAGTTCTTCTCGAGATGGCGCAATATCCGCGGCCGCGGGGGCCGCTGAAGGCTTGAAGAGTCGCTCCTCGAAGACGCCGGGTTCTTGGGGCTCGCGCCTTGACGCCCTCTTGGCGATCTCATCGGCCTCCTAGTTGGTGTCGCGCGGTACATGCTGCAGTTCTAGGCCCAAGAATTGCTTCTCCATCTTGCGAACCTCCGCGAGGTACGCCTCCATGTGCTCGTCCCTTGGTCCGTACACCTTGTTGGAGAAGTTGACGAGGAGCTGGGAGTCACCCTTGATGGTGAGATGCTTCACCCCCAAGGCCGCCGCTGCCTTGAGGCCGGTGATCAATCCCTCGTATTCCGCGATGTTGTTGGAGACCTTCTCACCACGCTGGAAGCAGAGCTGCACGACGTAGTATAGCTTGTCTTGGGTGGGCGAGATGAGCACCGCGCCAGCCCCCGCGCCCTGGCGTGCGAAGGCGCCGTCGAAGTACATGACCCAACTATCTGGTGCTTCACTTCCCGGCGAGAGAGATAGGCTCTCGCCAACTTCAGGTTCCGGGGCGTCGGTGTAACGCCCCGAGACCGACGCTCCAGAAGACTTCCAGCTATTCCGAGTTTCGCCGTGTGATTTATTTTTGTTTGTTGCATTTCATCATGTCATCTCTTGCATTGCATCATGTCATCATGCTGTCATATCATTAATTTTATAACTCTTTTAAACAAATTGTATGGATTTTTCGATCCATTTAAATCAAGGGAAGGGTGACTTCTCTTTATAACATATCCCCCCAATATTATGGAGCTATCATAAATATTCCATCAACTTTGGAATCACCATAACACACCTGCAGTTTAAGTTCCATGCATTTTTCTATCTAAATTCCTTGCCTCAAACTTTGCCAACAATTCTTTCTCCATTTATTGTGGCTCCTCTAAAATGCTCAACATTTTTGGGCCTTCCAAACCTCCACTTCCTATTCACCCATTTGAATTAAATTCAAATGTTTTTGAATCTAAACCTTGCATCCATGCCCACTCCTATTTTCTTGGATTAAACTCATTTTTCTGAGTCTGAGAAAATTAACCCCGTGCCAATTCTTTCTCTAACCTTCTCTTTTCTCTCTATTCTTTCTTTCTATTTTCTGTAAATCAAGAAGAGAGAAGCCCAGCTGGCCAATTGGGCCTCCCAGCAGGTCAGCCCACCTATCTAATCCTAACCCTAGACCGACCTCCTCCTCACTCCCATCGATCTCCATCTCTCCCTCGTCCTCCCTCCAGCGCCGCCAGCGCTCGATCCCCCCACCTCCTCGCTCGATCCCCATCTCCTTCTCTTTCTGCCGCCCGGCCTCCCGCGCCACCAGAAGTGGCCCCGTCACCCGAAACCATGGCGCCCGTGCTCTCAAGCTTCCTGGTCCACCGCCCCTGGCATGGCCGCTGCTTCTGCCTTCCTCCAGCCGCCGAGCATCCCCGCCGCCGCCTCGTCGTGGAGCCGCGTCCCCTTTGCTCCGCCCCGCACCTCGCCCTTGCCTCCCTTTGCCATGACCTTCTCCTCGCTGCCGCGACCGTCGCCCGCCTCCACCACGCGCGTGCCTCGCGCCGGGCCTCCTCTCTCCAGCGCTCGCCCTCCTCCTACCATGCCCACCGCCTGCCATGGCCCGCGAGGCCATCAGCATCGCCGCGGCCCTGCTCGCGTGAAGCCCCTGCTCCACCACCATCAGTGCCTGGCGTCTCCGTCCCGTTCCACGCCTTGTTGCTGCTGCAGGCCATGAGCTCGCGGCTACCGCAGGGACGCCATGGCCGAGACCATCTCCAGCAACTCGCCCGCTTGTTCCCGTGGACTCGATTCAGCCAAACGCCAGGTCCACGGGTCGAGGCCGCCTCCCCTTCCCTTCGCCAGTTCTGGCCTCCTGTTCACGTTGACCGGAATACCGCAAGATATCTCTCTGTCTCCTATACACGTTCTTCTCCAACAGTCTGATGCACGCCAAGACATACCCCCTGGTTCTCCAAGTACACCTTCGTCAAGACCGTTGCTCGAACCAGCACCCTTCGCGTGGATTGCGTCAAGTACCACTACTCTCGTCCGTCGGGGAAATCGGATTCGTCAAGTTCCTCTTCAAAACGTGAACCACTACTTCCACAACGACGTGTGTACCACTACCGTCGACCTCGAAGACCCCGTGGACGTCAAGTTCCTTGACGTGACCCCGAACATCTACGGAGTGTGTACAACTACGAAATGTGTACGACTACTTCCCCTACGACACGTGAACAACTACTTCCACTTCTAACGCGTTCCGCCCCGAATGCACGCTTCAAAGGTATAACCGCCGAGAACGACGTCCGTGGAACGAAAGCATGTGTTGTTTGAGTTGCTTGCGTTTGCACCGTGCCCGACTTGTTTGTCGCACGCTGTCACTCGTTTGCTTACCATGCCGCCGTACCGTGGGAACCCGGTAACCGGGAGCACCCCACCATTCTCTTGCGTGTTTCACACATCCGCACAATTCTCCTTGCGCCGGTATCTCCGTGAGCTACCAGAACCGATATGTTGCCGTGGCACCATTTTCGGATTCGTTGTCGTGGCACCCTTTTTTGTTCCACCACGGTAACAAATGCTTCATAACATGCTCATGTCCACGTTTTATAAAATTGCATATACTTTGCATATGTTCATCCGCATCATGATAACAACATTTAAAATGTCTAAGATTGTGTTTGTATTAAATTGCTAAATGACACGAGGATTTTCCGGAATTATTGCTTGTTGTTCCGGCCTCATTTAAACTTGCCTAAATAGATAGTTATTATGCTTCACCTCTTGCCATGGTAATCAACATTTAATATGGTCGAGTACATAATGAGAGAGAACTAAATAATTAAATGTGGTGTTTCTTCAATATGCAACTCGTTGCATATTGAGCTCCACTTAACTTGTAGTATTGTTTGTTGCACTTTTCCATGCCATGCATATTTAAACCGGACATGCATCATACTTGTTTGTGCATCATGCCATGTTTATGTGGTGGTTGTTTACTATGTTGTTTGTTTCTTTCTGGGTTGCTTCTTTCGTTACCTTCGGTTTCGTTTCGGAGTTGTGAGGATTCCTTCGTCTACGTCCGTTTGTCTTCTTCATGGACTCGCTCTTCTTCCTTGCGGGATCTCGGGCAAGATGACCATACCCTCGAAATCACTTCTATCTTTGCTTGCTAGCTGTTCGCTCTATTGCTATGCCGCGCTACCTACCACTTGCTTTTCAAGCCTCCCAAGTTGCCATGAACCTCTAACCTTTGTCACCCTTCCTAGCAAACCGTTGTTTGGCTATGTTACCGCTTTTGCTCAGCCCCTCTTATAGCATTGCTAGATGTAGGTGAAGATGAAGATTGCTCCATGTTGGATTATGTTTATGTTGGGATATCACAATATCTCTTATTTATTTAATGCATCTATATACTTGGTAAAGGGTGGAAGGCTCGGCCTTATGCCTGGTGTTTTGTTCCACTCTTGCCGCCCTAGTTTCCGTCATACCGGTGTTATGTTCCTTGATTTTGCGTTCCTTACGCGGTTGGGTGATTTATGGGGCCCCCTTGACAGTTCGCTTTGAATAAAACTCCTCCAGCAAGGCCCAACCTTGGTTTTATCATTTGCTACCACCTATCCCCTTTTCCCTTGGGTTCTGCAGACTCAAGGGTCATCTTTATTTTAGACCCCCCCGGGCCAGTGCTCCTTCGAGTGTTGGTCCGAACCGAGCAGCTGCGGGGCCACCTCGGGGAAACTCGAGGTCTGGTTTTACTCGTAGCTTGACTTATCCGGTGTGCCCTGAGAACGAGATATGTGCAGCTCCTATCGGGATTTGTCGGCACATTCGGGCGGCTTTGCTGGTCTTGTTTTACCATTGTCGAAATGTCTTGTAAACCGGGATTCCGAGACTGATCGGGTCTTCCTGGGAGAAGGTTTATCCTTCGTTGACCATGAGGACTTATGATGGGCTAAGTTGGAACACCCTTGCAGGGTATTATCTTTCGAAAGCCGTGCCCGCGGTTATGTGGCAGATGGGAATTTGTTAATATCCGGTTGTAGAGAATTTGACACTTGACCTTAATTAAAATACATCAACCGCGTGTGTAGCCGTGATGGTCCCTTCTCGGCGGAGTCCGGGAAGTGAACACGGTTTCTGGGTTATGTTTTGACGTAAGTAGGTGTTCAGGATCACTTCTTGATCATTGCTAGTTCACGACCGTTCCGTTGCTTCTCTTCTCGCTCTCATTTGCGTATGTTAGCCACCATATATGCTAGTGCTTGCTGCAGCTCCACCTCATTACACCATCCTTTCCTATAAGCTTAAATAGTCTTGATCTCACAGGTGTGAGATTGCTGAGTCCTCGTGACTCACAGATACTTCCAAAACAGTTGCAGGTGCCGACGATGCCAGTGCAGATGACGCAACCGAGCTCAAGTGGGAGCTCGATGAAGATTTTGTTTATTGTGTTGTTTCTTTTCATTTTGATCAGTAGTGGTGCCCAGTTGGGACGATCAGGGATCTAGCAGTTGGGTTGTCTTCTTTTCTTTTGGTTCCGTAGTCGGACCTATGTGTGTATCTCTGAATGATGTATGTTTTATTTATGTATTGTGTGAAGTGGCGATTGTAAGCCAACTCTTTATCCCATTCTTGTTCATTACATGGGATTGTGTGAAGATGACCCTTCTTGCGACAAAACCACAATGCGGTTATGCCTCTAAGTCGTGCCTCGACACGTGGGAGATATAGCCGCATCGTGGGTGTTACAGTCGGTCCATTCAGCTATGAAGTCGGCTAGGGCGGCTCCCTTGATGACCCTGGTTGTGGTGAACTTGAGATGAAATGCCTGAAGTTCGATGTTCCACTCGGCGACCCTTCCCGCGGCATTAGGGCTCCGGAGCACCCTCTCTAGTGGGTAAGCTGAGACGACCTTCATCGGGTGGCCTTGGAAGTAATGGCGCAGCTTGCGTGAGGCCACCAAGAGCGCGAGCAGGAGCTTCTGCGGCATGGGATAGCGTGCTCTCGCATCCCGTAGCACTGTGCTGACGAAGTATACTGGGTGCTCGACAAGGGCGGGAGCGTCGGTGGAGCCTGTGCCCTCCGGAAGTTGTGGTGCCTCCTGAGGTGGGGGGACCTCAGGAGCCTGGTCGCTCATCTCGGCCTCTGCAAGCCCGGGAGTGCCGTCTTGCAAGGCCTGGTTGTCAGCCGACGCCGTCGTGGCTTCGGTGGTGCCGTCTTGGTGTCACGTCGTCCCTGCCGTGGATGCGGCGTTGCGTGGCGAACTCTTGTGAGGCGCTCTTCCGGACCGCCACTAACGTCGCGCTGGCGGAGTGGGGAGTGGCGGCTAGGTAAAGCACCAGGGGCTTGAGGGGACGAGGCGCCACCATCACCGGAGGGCTGGTCAGGTATCTCTTGAGGTCTTGAAACGCCAGGTCGGCCTCCGGGGTCCACTCGAACGGGCCCATCTTCTTCATCAGCTTAAAGAACGGCAGGGCGCGCTCCCCCAGCTTGGAGATGAAGCGCCCCAGCGAGGTCACGCAGCCTGCAAGCCTCTGCATTACCTTGAGAGTTTGCGGTGGGCTCATGTCTTCTATTGCCTTAACCTTCTCGAGGTTAGCCTCGATCCCCCTGTGAGACACGAGGAAACCCAGTAGCTTGCTGGAGGGGACACCAAACACGCACTTCTCCGGGTTGAGCCGCAAATCCACCTGGCGCAGGCTAGCGAAGGTATCCTCCAGGTCCTGAACCAGGGTTCTCGCCTCCCGAGACTTTACCACGATGTCGTCGACATAGGCTTCACCGTTTCTCCTGAGCTGCTGACCTAGGGCGTGCATCAGCCGCTGGAAGGTCGCCCCAGCGTTGCGCAGTCCGAACGGCATGCAGGTGTAGCAGTACACCCCGCGCGGGGTCAAGAAGGCGGACTTCTCCACATCCTCAACTGCCATCTTGATCTGGTGGTAGCCCGAGAACGCGTCCAGGAAACACAGCAGGTCGCACTCGGCGGTGGAGTCGACGATCTGGTCGATGCGCGGAAGCGGGAACGGGTCTTGGGGACAGGCCTTGTTGAGGTTGGTGAAGTCGACACACATGCGTTCCTTCCCGCCTTTCTTTGGCACGACGACGGGGTTCGCCAGCCACTCCGGGTATTGGACCTCGCGAATGACACCTGCCGCCTCCAGCTTGCGAGTTTCCTGGACGATGAAGGACTGCTTCTCCATGGACTGTCTCCGCGCCTTCTGGTTCACAGGGCGCACATTGGGGCACACCCTTAAGTGATGCTCGATTACCCCCCTTGGGACCCCTACCAGTTGCTTGGGTTCCCAGGCGAATACCTCCTTGTTCGCGCGCAAGAACTTCACCAATGCCTCCTCTTGATCTGGGTCGAGGTTGGCGCCTATGGTGAAGGTGGCTCCCGAGGGTCCGCCTTCCTCCACCGGTACTTGCTTCGTTTCGGCTCGATCTTGAGTGAACAGCTGCTTCTTCTTCGCCAGCGTGGCCTCCTTAGCCCCTAGGGTGCCTTCGCCGATCGGGTGCGCTACCGCTGCGGCCCTGAAGGCAAGCTTGAGGGCCGCCAGAGCCTCCTTGGTGTCCCCAGCCACGGTGAGGGCGCCGCTGCTGCCCGGCATCTTCATGAGGTTGTAGGCCGGATGAGTCGCTGCCATGAACTGAGCTAAGGCAGGGTACCCGAGGATGGCGTTGTACGGGAGGCCGATGCGGGCGATGTCGAAGTCGATAAGCTCGGTGCGGTAGTTGTCGCGGGTGCCGAAGGTCACGGGGAGGCGGATCTGCCCTAGGGGGCTGGTGGAGCCACTGCTGACTCCGGAGAAGGGCTTGGTGGGATGGAGCCGCTCGCGCAGTACGTGAAGTAAGCCGAAATCCTCCACGGAGAGCACATTAAGGCCGGCCCCGCCGTCGATGAGGGTCTTGGTGACGGCTACATTGCAGATGGTGGGCGTGCAAAGCATTGGGAGCACGCCCAAGCTGGCAGTGGTGACGGGGTGATCCCCTGAGTCGAAGGTGAGGTCGGCCTCGGGCGCCGCCGATCCTGGAGGGGCTCCTTGCTGCACAGGGGCGGCGCCGATCTGGCGGAAAAACTGCTTGGCGTGGCGGTCCGAGGGAGGTGCTTGCTAGCCGCCGAGGAGGGCCACAATGGCGACAGGCGCCGGTGCCGTGAAGCGTGCGACAAAAAGACCGCGCAGCTCTTCCCAAGAGGCCACAGAGGATCCTGGTAGGTTGAGCAGCCAGGCATGCGGCGCGCCAGCGAGGGCCATGGGGAACCAGTTGGCCATGACCTTGTCGTCGCCTCCAGCTTCCAAGACGGCCTCCTCGTACGCTAGCAGGAAGGCCGATGGATCCGCTGCGCCGTCGTAGCGCGGCGGCATCTCCGGCTTGAACTTGGGCGGCCATTGCACCTGCCGCAAGGCGGGGGTAAAGGCCCTAAGCCCCCTGGCGCCGTCGTGGGCGTCCATTGACCCAGTTGGAGGAGCAACGCCGGCCATGGGGACTGAACGGGGAGGCGGTGCCGGTAGAGAGGCGAACTTCGGCGCACCCCTACCTGGCGCGCCAAATGTCGGATTACGGGTTCCGGCAAAACCCTTGAGGTTCGAACTCTGCAGTGCGCACGAAGATCTCTCTCCCCCTAGCTCACACTCTAGCCACGATCTCAAGGCCTAGCTCGCCGAACCCACGGAACAAGGGACACAAGAGTTTATACTGGTTTGGGCCACCGATGTGGTGTAATACCCTACTCCAGTGTGGTGTGATGGATTGCCTTGCAGGTTGGGGATGAACAAGTACAAGGGAAGAACGACCTCCTGAGGAGAGCCGTTCTCTAGCTTGATGAGCTTGTGTGTGTGAGGATGGAATGGATCCGATCCGAGATCCGTTTCCTATGGTGGTGGCTAGTCCTATTTATAGAGGCCCTGGTCCTCTTCCCAAATGTTTAGGCGGGAAGGGATCCCACAACGGCCAATTTGAAGGGGGGCAGCTAGTACAAGCTATCCTGACAAAAGGTGGTCTTCGCCTGCCAAAGGCTCTGGTGGTGACGACGTCGTGGGCTCCGCGATGACCTCCGTCCTGCCATCCTGCTGGTCTTGGTCTTGTTGCACCGATATGGAAACCTTTGTCTGATGCCTCGGGACTCCTCGCCTGCACCTGCCCCTTTAGCACCAAAGAGGCAACCGGTACTCTGCGCCCGCTGGCGCCCGCCTGGCCTTGGTCGTCATGGCCCACGTCATGGAAACCTCCCGAGGTGCCCCTCACCTTGATCTCTCCGCTCCTTGCGAGCCAGCCTAGTGAGGCAGCCCCTGAGGAGGTCTTGTGTCGTCCGCCTCGCGAGGCTTGGCCCCTCACGAGGGTCTTGAGTGTTGTTGATGAAGATGGGCCGTACCAGGCCGCTGGAGGAGCCACGCCCTAGGTCGCAGGCAGGCAAGTCTGGGTACCCCCGTTCCCAAGACGCCGACAGTATCATTGCTACTATCATCTTTTCCACTTATTTTTCTCTTGGAACATATCAAAATAAACTGGGAGCTACATCGCGAGCTATTGATCTACAACATAATTTGCAAATACTATCAAGACTAAGTTCATGATAAATTAAGTTCAGTTAATTATATTACTTAAGAACTCCCACTTAGATAGACATCCCTCGAGTCATCTAAATGATCACGTGATCCATATCAACTAAACCATGTCCGATCATCACGTGAGATGGAGTAGTTTTCTATGGTGAACATCTCTATGTTGATCATACCTACTATATGATTCACATTCGACCTTTCGGTCTCCAGTGTTCCGAGGCCATGTCTGTACATGCTAGGCTCGTCAAGTTTAACCCGAGTATTCCTCATGTGCAAAACTCACCCGTTGTATGTGAACGTAGAGCTTATCACACCCGATCATCATGTGGTGTCTCCGCATGACGAACTGTCGCAACGGTGCATACTCAGGGAGAATACTTATACCTTGAAATTTTTAGTGAGGGATCATCTTATAATGCTACCGCCGTACTAAGCAAAATAAGATGCATAAAAGATAAACATCACATGTAATCAAAATATGTGACATGATATGTGACATGATATGGCCATCATCATCTTGTGCCTTTGATCTCCATCTCCAAAGCACCGTCATGATTTCCATTGTCACCGGCTTGACACCTTGATCTCCATCGTAGCATCGTTGTCTTCTCGCCAACTATTGCTTCTACAACTATCGCTAACGCATAGTGATAAAGTAAAGCAATTACATGGTGATTGCATTTCATACAATAAAGAGACAACCATAAGGCTCCTGCCAGTTACCGATAACTATTAGAAAACATGATCATCTCATACAACAACGTATATAACATCATGTCTTGACCATATCACGTCACAACATGCCCTGCAAAAACAAGTTAGATGTCCTTTACTTTGTTCTTGCAAGTTTTACGTGGCTGCTACGGGCTTCTATTAAGAACCGTTCTTACCTACGCATCAAAACCATAATGGTGTTTTGTCAAGTTTGTTATTTTAACCTTCAACAAGGACCGGCCGTAGTCAAATTTGATTCAACTAAAGTTGGAGAAACAGACACCCGTCAGCCACCTTTATGCAAAACAAGTTGCATGTCTGTCGGTGGAACCGGTCTCATGAACGTGGTCATGTAAGGTTGGTCCGGGCCGCTTCATCCAACAATACCGCCGAATCAAAATGAGAAGTTGGTGGTAAGCAGTATCACTATCATCGCCCACAACTCTTTGTGTTCTACTCGTGCATATCATCTACGCATAGACCTGGCTCGGATGTCAATGTTGGGAAACGTAGCATGCAATTTCAAAAAATCCTACGCTCACGCAAGATCTATCTAGGAGATGCATAGCAACGAGAGGGGGAGAGTGTGTCCACGTACCCTCGTAGACCGAAAGCGAAAGCGTTTGACAACGCGGTTGATGTAGTCAAACTTCTTCTCGTTCCGACCGATCAAGCACCGAACGTACGGCACCTCCGAGTTCTGCACACATCCAGCTCGATGACATCCCTCAAACTCTTGATTCAGCAAAGTATCAAGGGAGAGTTTCGTCAGCATGATGGCGTGGTGACGGTGATGGTGAAGTTATCCGTGCAGGGCTTCGCCTAAGCACTACGTGAATATGACCGGAGGCGTAAACTGCGGAGGGGGTGCCACACACGGCTAACAATGTTTGTTGTGTGTTCTAGCGGTGCCCCCTCATATATATAGGTTGGAGGGGAGGAGAGGCAGCCAAGGGGGCGCCCCAAGTAGGAGGAATCCTACTTGGGCACCTCCCAATTCGGCCTCCCCCCTTTCCTATTCCTATTCGGAGTAGGAAGGGAAGAGGGGGAAGGGGGAATCCTATTCCCTTTTTCCTTTCCTCCTTCCCCTTTCCTTCTCAAATTTGGCCAGCCCATATGGGGGGGCACCAGCCCCTTAGTGGCTGGTGTGTTTCCCCTCTTGGCCCATAAGGCCCATATAGTTTGCCGGGGGTAGCCCGGAACCCCTTTCGGTGGCCCGATACGTACCCGGTACCCCCGGAACACTTTCGGCGTCTAAATACTATCGTCCTATATATGAATCTTTACCTCTCGACCATTTTGAGACTCCTCGTCATGTCCATGATCTCATCCGGGACTCCGAACAACATCCGGTCACCAAATTACATAACTCATATAATACAAAATTGTCATCGAACATTAAGCGCGCGGACCCTACGGGTTCGAGAACTATGTAGACATGACCGAGACACCTCTTCGGTCAATAACCAACAGCGGAACCTGGATGCTCATATTGGTTCTTACATATTCTACGAAGATCTTTATCGGTCAAACCGTAATGACAACATACGTCATTCCCTTTGTCATTGGTATGTTACTTGCCCGAGATTCGATCGTCGGTATCTTCATACCTAGTTCAATCTCGTTACCGGCAAGTCTCTTTACTCGTTCCGTAATGCATCATCCCGCAACTAACTCATTAGTCACATTGCTTGCAAGGCTTATCATGATGTGCATTACCGAGAGGGCCTAGAGATACCTCTCCGATACTCGGAGTGACAAATCCTAATCTCGATCTATGCCAACCCAACAAACACATTCGAAGATACCTGTAGAGCATCTTTATAATCACCCAGTTACGTTGTGACGTTCGATAGCACACAAGGTATTCCTCCGGTATCCGGAAGTTGCATAATCTCGTAGTCAAAGGAATATGTATAAGTCATGAAGAAAGCAATAGCAATAAAACTTAACGATCATTATGCTAAGCTAACGGATGGGTCTTGTCCATCACATCATTCTCCTAATGATGTGATCCCGTTCATCAAATGACAGCACATGTCTATGGTTAGGAAACTTAACCATCTTTCATTAATGAGCTAGTCTAGTAGAGGCATACTAGGGACACGGTGTTTTGTCTATGTATCCACACATGTATCAAGTTTCCGGTTAATACAATTCTAGCATGAATAATAAACATTTATCATGATATAAGGAAATATAAAATAACAACTTTATTATTGCCTCTAGGGCATATTTCCTTCACAAGCTACTACTGAGCTTCGTAGGTCGACTAGGACACGTTTCACACCAGCATGGTACGGTAATCTTGTCTTGGATGTCGTGTTGTTGGACAACGGCGAACCCATGAACTATGAAGCAATGATGAGCCCAGATCCCGACAAATGGCTTGAGGCCATGAAATCCAAGATAGGATCCATGTATGAGAACCAAGTATGGACTTTGGTAGACTTACCCGATGACCGACGGGCCATTGAGAACAAATGGATCTTCAAGAAGAAGACAGACGTTGATTGTAATGTCACCGTCTATAAAGCTTGACTTGTTGCAAAGGGTTTTCGACAAGTTCAAAGGGTTGACTATGATGAGACTTTCTCACCCGTAGCGATGCTCAAGTTTGTTAGAATTATGTTAGCAATAAGCATATTTCGATTATGAAATCTGGCAGATGGACGTCAAAATGGCGTTCCTTAACAGTTTCCTTAAGAGTTATATATGGTGCAACCAGAAGGTTTTGTCGATCCTATGGGTGCTAACAAGGTATGCAAGCTCCAGCGATCCATCTATGGACCGGTGCAAGCATCTCGAAGTTGGAATATATGCCTTGATGAGGTGATCAAAACTTTCAGCTTTATACAAACTTATGGAGAAGCTTGTATTTATAAGAAAGTGAGTGGGAGCTATGTTGCATTTCTAATACTGTATGCGGAGGACATATTATTGATTCGAAATGATATAGAATTTTTGGAAAGTATAAAGGGCTATTTGAACAAGAGTTTGTCAATGAAGACCTGTGAAGTTGCTTACATATTGGGCATCAAGATCTATAGATATAGATGAAGACGCCTGATAGGACTTTCACAAAGCACATACCTTGACAAGATTTTGAAGAAGTTCAAAATAGACCAGTCAAAGAAGGGGTTCTTGCCTGTGTTGCAAGGTATGAAGTTGAGTAATGTTGAGATATTAATAGTGAAAAGTCCGAAAATAGTTCGAAGTCCCGGATGGGATCCGGGACATCACGAGAAGCTCCGGAATGGACTGGAGGTAGAGATTTATAGATGGGAAGTCATATTCAGGGTTCTAGAAAAGTTCGAGAATTTTTGGTAGAGTACCGAGAAGGTTCTAGAAGGTTCCGGGGGTTCCACCGTGGGGTCCAACGCCCCGGGAAGGGCCCACATGGACCGAGGGGTGGGGCTATAGCCCACATGGGCTAGACGCACAATTCCCCAAGGCACATGTCATTTAAATCTAGAGATAAGGTCTTATCTCTAAATTTAAAGGGTTGAATCTAGAGATAAGATGTTATCTCCATGTTTAAAGGGATTTCTCCCTTGTGGCCGACCCTAGGAGGGTTTTGGACGCCCTCCCCTCCCCCCTTGCCTATATATAGAGAGGGGGAGGCGCATGGGGGAAGCCACCCCTTCACCCTTGCCCATTGCCTCTCCCAACTCCCCCCACATTTTTCCGGTACGCACCTGGCAAGCCCTGCCCGAATTCCACTGCCACCACCACCACCATACCATCATGATGGTACTAATCTCATCTACCTCATCTCCCTCGTTTGCAGGATCAAGAAGGAGAGGACGCCATCAAGCTAAACGTGTGCTAATTTTGGAGGTGTCATCCGTTCGGCACTAGATCGGATTGGATCCTGATTGGATCATGAAGTACGACTACATAAACAGTGCTACATACGCTAGCGCATTCGGTCTACAAGGGTACGTAGACACACTTCCCTCCCATTGATATGCATCTCCTAGATTGGATCTTGGGTGTTTCATAGAATTTTTTTGATTTTCATGCTTCGTTCCCCATCACAAAGCAATACCGAAGCACCGCCTAGATGATTCATTAATTAAGCAGTACTTAAGTAGTCAACCATGTGGTTGTATGGTGGTATATTATAGGTGTTTACCAATCCCCGATATGGCAGCTAAGTAACTAGTCGTTGGTTACATGGTCGGGGCATAAATGGACCTATATCATCCTATTGGGTTCTGTCAAGCATAAAGTAAAATCCTATAGGGAGTTCCTAGTTGAAAACAACTACAATGCATGAAAACATAGGTTATGATCAAAGGTTCCACTTGTCTGTATTGACGATTCTTCAATCTCATAATCTTGATCATGTTACTCTTCGCTCCCCGTACAATCTATCATAGGTAAAGAGCAATAATAAACAACCATACAATACAAACAACAAACGATAGGTGTTGTGCATGGCGTTTGTGTCATTGTGCTGTGAGATCTGGTGTCAGGGTTAACTCATAAGAGTTTGGAAAACAACATAGTGGTTGTTAATTGGAATACATGTAACATAAGAGTTCCCATGCAAGTTTCAAATAAAGGTTCATCACATAAGGAGTATGTGATGTCAAGTTGTAGTCGTTAGATTCTCGAAAAGAATCTTAACAACAGAGTCATGGTCTTATGAAACTTGGGTAGCCAAGGTCATGTTCAAGTTTGAATGACAATTCAACTTGTTGACCTTTTATGATTTTGAATACACTAAGGTCTGAAAATGATAACTTGGTATAACTTCCTGCTCAAGTTGGGTTTGGATAAGATTGATCTTATCTGAATTCAAGTTGAATTGAGTTCACAATTTGATTTGATTTCAGTTATGTCAATTCGGATTGTGGGTTATTTCATAATTGAGTAAGTTGGTTCAAACAATTCAACATGTGTGTTGCTTCCCTAAAGTCAAGTACAAATCCAATATGATGACTAATGCCCATTGTTTAATTCAAGTTCAACCTGAAGTCAAATATAGTACCACATAATACTATAGTTTATTTATCTGATTTTTTGTTTAACTAAAGTCAAATATAATCCACTAAGATCACTGTGGTTTATCAATTTGATTACTAAGGTTCATTACTCAATTGATTCAATTAAGGTCTTGTACCAATCCAATGTGTTCGCTAAGGTTTATTCATTTGATCTTTAGTCTTACTGAGGTCAATTATAAATCCAATGCCATTACTATGGTTTTTTATTTAATTCGATCTAAGTCAAATTTAGAACAATTGGTTTACTATGTGCAAATGGTTTCAATTTAATTTAATTTAACTTAATTTAATTAATTTGAGTTCATCTTTCCCTATAGTCAAGTATTAACTCCAACACTGATTACTAGGTTTAATTCATTTCATTAAATCACATTGCATTAGTTTTATTTAAAATAAACCTAGGGTATCAATGTTATATTCAAAGTATGTCTGAATTTAATTCAATTGTTGTTTGAATTACCTAAAGTCAAATAATAATCCAAATAATTTTTATGGTTCATAATATAGTTTTTGAACTCATTTGTATCACTGTTGTTTTATTACACAATTTTTATTTCAAAGTTAAACCTAATTAGGTTTAATTTCTATTTGAATTTAGGCCTATACTGTATTCTGTGTCAAATGTATATTTAAATTATCTAAACTTGAACTAAAGTGTTATGGGATGAAAATACATTTCACTAGGTTCAATTTGTAAAAAGAGTAATTTAATTTGGATTTATTATGTGCAAGTTATGCCCTATTCAAATTTAATTCATTATGTCTGAATTTGAATTTTAAATTGTTCAAATATGAAATTTTTCTAGGCAGGATGAAAGTATTTTTCATAAGGATCATTTTGCAAAAAGAATCATCTACTTGTAGATAATTAGTTTATGAGTGTTTGAAGTTCACGGGATTTTTTGCAAAATTCCCTTTTAATTAATTAACTGGTTTTCTTTTGGATAATGTTTTGAATAATGTTGATGACGTGGCGTGATGTGGTTGGCCGATATCGTTTTAGTTTAAGTGATTGTGTGAGATGCGTTGGATCGAAGATCTACGGCTAAGATTAGACAGAGGAGATCCTCACCAGAGCTAGGTCACCGGAGAAGTCATTGGGGACGACGCGGACGACGACGCACGGCTCGGACCTCATAAGGGACGATGTTCTAGGGGGCGCCGGAGATGGTGGAACGCACAGGTGGACGCGAGAGTGGTAATGAACAAACTCGAGGATGACTATAGTGACATTACGAGCTCGTCGGAGCTCGGGTGCGGCGGCGGAGCTACGGGCGTGGATGCACGCGTCGATCTGGAGCACCTAGGGTCAACCAAATGGTCAGGGAGGCATGCACATGTGCGGTGAAGACGTTGGACAAGGTGCGCGGGCCAAATTACCTCGGTGATCGCCAAAGTTGGGCTTGCGGCGGAGGATGGCTCGGGTCACTGGTGGTCAAGGGCATCCAGGGGGTTTCGGGCAGGAAGGAGATGTCTAGGGGTCACCTGGACATGGGGAGTTGAGTGGTGTGAGTGGTTGATCTCGGGGGTGGCTAAGTTTGCCGGAATCCTCATCGGAGTGGCTAGGTGATAGGCGGATACGGGTGCTCGCCGGCGAGCAGCTTGGCGGCGATGTGGAGCGAAAGGAGAGGGGAAATGGAGAGGGGGTCCAGTCCTATTTATAGGACATGACCATTGCGGCTGGCGTGGTCTAAGGGTGCGCGGGCGTGCGCGACGTGGGGCTCAGGCCGTGCGTGCGTGCGAGAGGGGCGGTTGAAGGTAGGGACAAGGGAGCTGACGGGTGGGGTCGGAGTGTCAGCAAGAGCGGGAGAGAGAGGGGTGCGGGCGGGGCTTGGTTAGCTGGGTCGGCTAGCTGGGTTGCGGCCTAGCTGGCTGGCTCAGCTGGGCCTTTTCTTTTTATTTTCTGTTTTCCTTTTCTGATTTTTCCTTTTTTCTGTTTTGTCTATATTTTCAAATGAATCTGAATTTGAATTTCTTTGAACAGAGAATGTTTTCTATATTCCAAATGGAATATTAAGAAATGTTTGAACATTTTGTTTCAACAAAATGGACATGTAATTCCTCCGGTTATATTTCTTATTTGAACTTGAATTTGGTTTCAAAACCAAATTTGTTTCAAATCCTTTTTAGAAAATTGGCAGAGGGTCAAGATTATTGTTTGGACTTATGAAATTTGATTTCCTGCCAGATAAAATGCAAATCCATTTTTGAATAATTTCCTTCTGATTTGAATTGATTTCAAAATGAATCCAACTCAATTCTTTTGGGAAATTTTTAATTTGGCTTTGAATATTACTTGGGGCTTATTGAAAATGCTTTTGCCCAAAAAATATTTTCGAACTGGCTTGGGTTCCTACCAAGGCTAGCTAGGGTTTCAACTAGTGGCATTTAGATTTCCATCCTTCTAGGCAAACAATCAAGCAATCCAAGTCATTTTCAAACAATCCTAGGCAATCATGGGAAACTCCTAGAAATTTTTTAGTTGCCTGTGAAATTTTTAAGATACCAGATTTGAGAAAGATCTGGGATGTGACACCTTATGGCTGGCTGGTGGCCCCTCCCGACGTCTCCCAAATGTTCCAGTGTTTCTTGTTGTCCAAAAAAATAATGTTCAATCGGCAACGTATTTGACCACCCTAGGTATTGATTCCCTGCAAAACCAAAAAAACAGAAAACAGGAATGGGCACTAAATTAATAAGTAGTCCATAAAAATAATATAATTTTATAAAAAATATAGAAATGATAACATAATAGCACTTAACAATCAAAAATTATAAATACGTTTTAAACGAATCACAGACACATACGGCACCGTGTTGAATGGCCAAAATAATCCCGGCATAGACGCATACGGCACCGTGTTGAATGGCCAAAATGATCCCGGCATCATGATCCAGTTATTTGCGGCAGATTGAGGGACGCTGTTGGAGATGCCCTTATCACACTACGTACCAAAGCGATGGTAGCTTATGCACAAATGCAATCCTGTCCTGTAACAGAGTCCACCTCTCATGGCAATCATTGTCATCTCTATAGTGCACAGTGCCATTGTCCTGCAGCAGTAGCGCAGAGCAAACAGCGCACCGCCTCTGTAACACGGTGCATGAACGAGCAGGGAAAGCATACATGTGTAATATTTATTTATTTTTCATTAGATTATCGGTCGATTGGATTGCATTAGGTCCTTCCCAATGCTTCACGCTGTGCATGTGCTAAGCATGCCACATAGATACAAGACAAAATTTTGGTCACCATAGAGAAACAATGCCAAATGAAGAAAAGTTATCAAAGCGTTCACAGTAACATCGAATTCATGGAAAAATTACATAGTACAACGCATTTGGACATAGTACAAGTCTGACCCTTCTCCTTGGAATGCACATGCACTCTAAATCCTGGAAGAGGTAATATGGATGTCCTTTTGAAATGCATGTCTTCTCGGTGGGGCCGAAAGGAAAATAAAGACACTCAATCGCTGGATCATGCGAAGCATTTTCGTCTCTACAAAAATAGAAATAAGGTTAGTTGACCACTATGAACATGTGTAAGAAGAATACATTTTTATATTTCTCAAGTGAGATCCTCACCCATCTCTCAACTTCTGATGCTGATTCAGAAAGTCTCCTCTTAAGAATAGACTTCTCTGCTTCACAGCTCTCTACATCAATATCTGCATGCAAGTCAAAAACAATTGAGGCTGAACTGTGCACCTTCAGGATTTAAATGAACAAATATCTGTGACATAAAGCTAGCCCACAAAAGAGAATACCAAAAGACAACTTACAGTAATGAATTCTCACTCAACTACGGACGTACAAACAGAATACTAGAGGCAAACAAAGGAAAATAGTACACAATGGAACATGTCAATTTTATTACGACCTTGCTGACCTAAAATCCTAAAGTTTTAGTACTCAAATATGTCGATCTAGTTAGCAGTGGGATAACCCTGTATTACCTCTGAAGCAAGAGAAAGAAATGGCAGGTTCTATTGTGGACTCTGGTTAGGAAAAGCGACAAGTATAGGCAGTGTGTCAGGCGTCGACAAGTTCAGTTAACTGTAGAAGTTCAGAAAAACGCTTCGCAGCAACCAACGATCAGGATCGCTCCTCACCAGCGCTTCGTCGCGAACCGTTGATCTCCTACTTACCGTTATGAGTCCGTTACTGTTACTTTTCACGGTCTTGCCGGGTAAAAGGTTCCCTATAAATACAGCCGGGGTGTGGCTGTCATCGCTATCTCTCTCTTTTCCAGAATATTGCCGCAATGGCTTATCATACACTCATATAGTTCATACTTTTTCAATACAAAAGGGGATCTGAGAGAGAGTTTATACAAAATCGAGCCATATACTCTTTGATATTTTTGCATAGATCATAGCTAGGTCCTGACAAAGTGGTATCATGAGCAGTCGATTCTCGGCAGAGAGGTGAATTGGGAAAAAAAATTCTCTCCAATCGGGATTTCCCCACCCTTCTTCGCAATCGGCGGCGGTGCCTGCGGGCGCGTGGCGGCGGGGTTGAGGTGATTGGCGGCGGTGAAATTCGAGCACAGATTTGTCGAGCAGAGTCGGTTGGTCGAGTAAACTGCTCGATTAGTAAAATTCCGAGCTCTAGCACAGATCCGTGTGCTACGGCGGCGTGGATCGTGGCGGCGGCAAGATCAGAGGCAAGGGCAGGGTTGCTGGGGAGATCCAGTGGTAAAATTCCTCACCCGAATCTCTGATCAAGGTGATGGGGCGGACTAAAACTATCGATGAAGCGGATTTGCAAGAGGTGCTGGGCCTTCGGGACGATTTAGGAGGTTTACAGCAAGAGAGCGCACAACTGCGTTCTGAGATGACCAAGTTGCAGGAGGAAATGCAGTCTATGAGTGGCAAACAGGGGGAAATCTCAAAGCATGTGGGTAACGTGGAGCAGGTGGTATTGGATCTCAGCAAGCAGCTGTCTGCGATGAGTTCAGTCTTGCAGACATTGGTGAAAACCACAGCTCCCCACACGCAACAGGAGCGACCATCTAGCTCTAGTCAGATCCCAAAATCCCCAACATTGCAGCAGGAAGAGATGCAAAGCCAAGTGGACAGAACAGAGCAACTCAGGAAACAATTGGAACTCGAGAAGGAGAAATCAAAACAAATTGAAGAGCAATTGCAGAACTTACCTCCTATTAGGACAAACCGAGTTCAGGCACCCCCAGGATATGCACACCCTATCAGAACTGACACAATACCAAATGTTGGAACTCCCATGACTGCTAGAGATCAGATGCATACACCTGCTTTCAACCAGTACTATCAGAACAACAGGGATAGGCAACTATGGCAAGGCTATTGCAGAACTTACGAGCAGGACATGCAGGCACAGTTCATGAAGTCATTAACAAAAGGTCCCAAACTGGATTTTCCAAAGTTTTCAGGTGAAGATCCTGTAGGCTGGCTGAGACAGTGCAACAAGTATTTTCAAATGTCAGGAGCTCCAGAGGAGTACAAGATATCCCTGGCTCAAATGTATGTAATAGGAGATGCAGATGTGTGGTTGAGAAGGTCTGGGTTACTTAAAAAGCAGTTGACATGGAAACAGTTTGGAGCTGAGGTGGTCAAACGATTTTCTGACAATGGTTCATATGATCTAACTAAGAAATTCAATTCAGTTAAGCAGCTGCAGAGTACAGTGTCTGAATACACTAAAATGTTTGAAGATTTAATGGCTGATGTTCAGGAGGAAAATCCTGAGCTGGGAGAACTCTGGTTTGTGAGATGCTATGTAAATGGCTTAAGAGATGGGATCAAGTATCAGTTAAGGCCACTTCGTCCTCAAACACTCACAGATGCTTACTGCTTAGCTAAGGACATAGAGCCTTGTCACCCTCATGTGACCACAGCACCTAAGAAAACAGGGGCAACCTTTACCAATTTCTACCAGAAGAGCAATTGGTCTGCTCCAGTGAAGCAGAGCACACCTGTTCTGCCACCACAACTGCCAGTAAGACAAGCAGAGATACCTGTTAACAATTCCCAGAAAATAAGAAAAGTGGGAGAGTGCTGGAGATGTGGGGACAAATGGATGCATGGCCACAAATGTAAATTAATCCCTAATGTGCACTTGTTGCAACAAGAGGGTGAGGACCAACAGCAAGAAGAAATGGAAGATGCAATACAACAAGAACAAATGGAAGCAGTGGAACAAGAAGAACAAGTGATGTTTGTTTCAGCTCATGCTATGGGGCAAAGATTGGCAGTTCCCACCCCAACAATTGTGATACATATCAATGGGAAGAGAGCAGTTGCTCTACTAGATTCTGGCAGTACAACTTCTTTCATTAATGCACAGTTTGCAGCTAAGCTCAACTGCAACATGATTCCAGTAAAACCTAAAGCTATTGAAGTAGCTGGAGGAGGGAAATTACTGTCTACTGCTGTCATACCAAACTGTGAGTTTCAGATAGCAAAAATCAAGTTGTCTCACAATTTCAGAACATTAGACCTGCCCAGCCATGATGTTATATTGGGATATGACTGGTTTACTGTAGTGAGCCCAGTTTCATTTGATATTCCCAAACAGAACTTCTGTTTTACACAACAAGGCCAGAAAACTATGACTACTGCCATTTACACAAATCCTGAAACAACCAAAGAAGTGCCAGTGGAGAGAGTGCAGAAGCAAATGGAAAAAGGAGCAGAGGTTTTCCTATTGCAAGTGCACAATATTTTAATGGAAGCACCTGAAGGAACTAAAACACCTCCTCAGATACAGAAGTTAGTGATGGAATATGCTGACTTATTTGAGGAACCTACTACACTTCCTCCTCACAGAGCCTTAGACCACAAAATTCCATTGGTACCTGGTGCTAACCCTCCCCATATGAGACCTTACAGAGTGCCCCAACACCAAAAGAAAGAAATGGAGGAGCAGATCAAGAAACTGCTGGCAGCACACCTGATTAGACACAGTCAGAGTCCATATGCTGCTCCAGTACTGTTGGTCAAAAAGAAGGACAGCTCCATGAGATTGTGTACTGACTTCAGGAAGTTGAATTCCTTGACAATAAAAAACAAGTTTCCAATTCCAGTCATTGAGGACTTGTTGGATGAGCTACATGGAGCTAAATATTTCTCTAAATTGGATCTGAGATCTGGTTATCATCAAATTAGGATGCATCCAGAAGACATACACAAAACAACTTTCAGAACTTTTTTAGGCCACTTTGAATATCTGGTGATGCCTTTTGGGCTATCTAATGCACCTGGCACTTTCCAGGAACTGATGAACACTATCTTTGGGCCTTATCTGAGGAAATTTGTGTTAGTTTTCTTTGATGACATTCTCATTTACAGCAGAAACCTCAAGGAACACTTAGAGCATATTAAGATAGTAATGGTTGTGTTGAGAGAAAACAAGCTCTTTGCAAAGCTCTCCAAGTGTGTTTTTGCAGTGCAGCAAGTGGAATATCTAGGGCATGTCATTTCTGAAAAAGGAGTTGCAACTGACCCTCAAAAACTTGCTGCTATTGCTGATCGGCCCACTCCTGACACAGTTACTAAAGTGAGAAGTTTCCTGGGCCTGGCTGGGTATTATAGGAGGTTCATCAAAGGGTATGGTCTCATTTGCAGACCACTGCATGATTTACTGAAAAAAGGCCAATTCCAATGGACACAAGTGCATGATCAAGCTTTTGCTCAACTGAAGCAAGCACTTACTACAGCACCAGTACTTGCACTACCAAATTTTAGTAAACCATTTGTGTTGGAAACTGATGCCTCAGTAAAAGGAATTGGAGCTGTACTAATGCAAGATGGCCAACCAATCTCTTATTACAGCTCAGCCCTCTGCCCTAGAAATGCAGCACTTTCCACTTATGAGAAAGAAGCACTGGCTATTCTTGAAGCACTAAAAAGTGGAGGCATTATTTGCTAGGCAAGGAAGTGGTGATTAAAACTGATCAGCAGTCCTTGAAGTTCATCACAGACCAGAAAATCACTGAAGGGGTGCAACATAAACTCATGATGAAGCTACTGGAGTTCAACTTTACAATACAATATAAGAAGGAGGTTGAAAACAGAGTGGCTGATGCGCTTTCAAGGCTCATTCCTAAATGTTTTGCTATTTCTGCTGTCACTCCTACTTGGGCTGAAGAATTAATAACTAGTTATCAACAACATCAACACACAAGGACTCTGATGGAACAGTTATTGGTGCAAAAACAGAGCACAACTTCTGACTACACAATACATGCTGGGGTAATAAGGTACAAAGGAAAGTTATTAGTGGGCAAGTCAGTGGAGAAACAAACTAATAACAGCTCTACACAATTCTCCTGTGGGTGGACATTCAGGAAGAAGGGCTACTTATCACAGAGTTAAAAGCATTTTTTATTGGCCTGGGCTGAAAGCTGATGTAGAAAATTTCATTGCTGCTTGTCCCATATGCCAGAGAGCAAAGCATGAAACTTGCTTACAACTAGGTTTGCTTGATCCCCTGCCTGTAGCAGACATGGCCTGGCAACATATCACAATGGACTTTGTGGAAGGTTTGCCTAAATCCAATGGCAAAGATGTGATCATGGTAGTGGTGGACAGATTTACGAAATACAGTCATTTTATTCCTTTGTCTCACCCTTATTCAGTTTTATCTGTGGCTAAAGCTTTTGTGGACAACATTGTCAAACTGCATGGACCTCCCAAGCTAATCATCTCTGACAGAGATAGGATTTTTACCAGTAAATTGTGGAAAGATATATTTGCTGCCTTAAAAGTGGAGTTGAGGTACAGTACAGCATACCACCCTCAGACTGATGGCCAGACAGAAAGGGTGAACCAATGCTTAGAGACATACTTGAGATGCATGGCTACTGATCAGCCTCACAAGTGGTTAGCTTGGCTTTCATTAGCTGAGTACTGGTACAATTCTACCTATCACACCACTCTCAAAATGTCTCCATTTCAGGCCTTGTATGGATTTCCTCCATCCTTAATTTCAGAGCTTGCAATTCCTGGTCCTGAAGATGAGGAAGCACAAGATTTTCTCTCTTCCAAACAGCAGATGCTGGAGCAATTGAAGGAAAATTTGTGCAAAGCTCAAAACAGAATGAAGAGATATGCAGATCTCAAGAGAGTAGAAAGAAGCTTCTCAGTGGGAGATATGGTCTACTTGAAAATGGCTCCATATAGATTGGCTGCCTTTGGATTCAGAGGTGCTTTAAAACTTCAGAATAAGTATTATGGTCCTTTTCTTATCATTCAGAAGGTGGGCAATTCAGCATATAAACTCCAATTCCCTCAGGGAGTGCAGATACACCCAGTCTTCCATGTTAGTCAGCTCAAGAAACACATTGGCAGCAAGACAATTCCAAGTCCCATGCTGCCCATGGTTAACACAGATGGCACCATCAAAACTGGTCCGGCAGCACTGCTTCAAGTCAGACAGATACCACGCAACAACTTACCTGTGGTGCAGTGGTTGATCCAGTGGCAAAACCTATCAGAAGAAGAGGCCACGTGGGAAGATGCAGATTTTGTCAAATACTCCTTCCTAGAGTTCTTCAGAACAACTACTCAAGCGTGGAGGGAGGCAGCAACAACGACGTGAGGACTCGTCGTAACTCAAGAAGGGGGCAATGTCAGGCGTCGACAAGTTCAGTTAACTGTAGAAGTTCAGAAAAACGCTTCGCAGCAACCAACGATCAGGATCGCTCCTCACCAGCACTTCGTCGCGAACCGTTGATCTCCTACTTACCGTTATGAGTCTGTTACTGTTACTTTTCACGGTCTTGCCGGGTAAAAGGTTCCCTATAAATACAGCCGGGGTGTGGCTGTCATCGCTATCTATCTCTTTTCCAGAATATTGCCGCAATGGCTTATCATACACTCATATAGTTCATACTTTTTCAATACAAAAGGGGATCTGAGAGAGTTTATACAAAATCAAGCCATATACTCTTTGATATTTTTGCATAGATCATAGCTAGGTCCTGACACAGTGGCAATGCTGGCATTATGTCCGCAAAGGAGAGAAAAGCTTGTACAGAGAATTGGGGATGACTAGGAGTCCTAGTCAGAGAGAGAATCAGCTAGCAGATTTGGTAGCAGGCAGCTCGGATTAGGGAAGTTCTAAACATTCTAGTTGCATTAGGTAAAGGTCAAGGGCAAAACATCCCATATACAAAGGATGTATTGTATCTCAGATTAGGAAGCAAGAACAATCAATCTTTCACTCCAATTATTCTCTCCAAACACCTTCAAGTTATTTTCAGCATGGTAGTACTTACATTCTGGATCAAAGTTTACAGCAGGTTCTGATACATGAAAATACACATGTCATAGCTAAAGTGCTGAATAGATTTTGTACTAGGGCTAGGGAGAAGCTCTCAGCCCTGGAAGCAAAGATAGAAGAGTTATTTTTCTAATTCTAGCTTGCA